>NC_040912.2:12299070-12436570 GCF_004126475.2 Phyllostomus discolor | reverse complement strand
TGGAGGACTGTGAATGGCCCACCCAACTGTCCCTAAGCCCTATCCCTCCCTACCCTCTACACCTGAGGATGATGTCCCTTCTGGAAGTGTCAGCACATCTAACATTTGAGAGGAGGTGGCTCACTCCAGTCACAAGGTGTGACCTGTTGCCACCACTACAGGTTATTGGGTGCCTCTGTTGGACCTTTTCCTGGACCCTCCTAGGATTTATGGCCTCATTAGGAGAAATGCCAGTTGAAATAGGCCCATGACGATGAACTTCAGTCAGCTATATTGAAGACGATGAGGGTCCTCCCCTGCTATTAGTACTGGAGTCCAGCGTGAACCATCTCCTCATCATGCCCCTGACCTGGAGGACACAAAACATAGAGCACAACACGAATTCCCAGTTCCCACTGCCAGGGAGGACTCCAACTCCAGGGTGAAGAGCAAAGACCACCCCCTGCCCAACCTGGTGCCAGCCCCAACGAACGGAGGTCCAAATACTTCTGCCCAATGCATCCTGAGCTGCTGAGGACAACACCACACAGTGCAGGGCCAGGAGGAGCAATGCTTTGACCAAGAGAAGAGACAGAGCAAAATCAGCTGCAGGAGTGTGCCTCGGCCCCTCACGGCTAATGTGGCTCGCAGCTGCCCCGGCCGCCAATTGGCCTACATGTTGGGAACAAGAAAATTAAGAACTAAATGTGACCTTAGTAAACAGGAACCGCATTGTAGTTAAAAGGCACTAACAAGGGAGACAGAGTGTAGGATGTAGTTAAGCAAACGTCCAGTGTCATGCAAATATTCTCCCCTGGGGCTGCTAAATAAGCAATGCTTTGTTTAGTTTTAAAAATTTGAATTTTACCCTGTTCCCGCGCGCGCGGTCTCTGTAAGCAAATAACGAACTGCCACATCAGCTTCTGTAAAACGCTTGCTTGCTCGCTCACGCCAAAACCCCTATATAAGAACCTAGCTGTGAGCGCTCGGGGTGACTCTTTCATCTGCAGCCCCTGTGGGTACTGTGTCTCCAGACACTTTAAGAGTTCGCCCCTGCGCAGGTTAAACTTGGCCAATAAAGCAACATCTTTGATATCCCGAAAGTCTCCGACATTTGTTCTTGCGTTTGCTGAATGCAACACTACACATGCCCGTCTCCCACTGCGCGAAGGACTCTGACCCCATGCCTGTGGAGCTGGAAATACTTACACCTGAGGGCTATTGATGTGCATGCTCAAGCAGAGCAAAGAAACACTCATTGAGCCTACAACAGGAAAAGATATTCCCACGCAAGTTGGTACGTGCAGGCTGTGTGGGCTCTTTATTCATCAGTGATAAAGCATTCCAGGCCCAAGGCCCAGTGTGCAGTGGCCGAGCAGGGGTTAAAGAACTGCAGGGATGAGACCACCTTTCCTAGTACAAAGTGGTGGTGGTCCTCCCCACCCCAAGTTGGATGTGTCCAAGAAGATTTGGAAGCAGAAGTGCTCCAGGCTCTGCTCTGTTTCCTGAGAAGAACAAAGTGAATGAAGATGAAGTCATCAGTTGGGACCTTTGGCGTCATCACGCACCTGCTGGTCTGTCTTTCAGTGGAAGCAAGTGCCTGAGGAGGAAACCCATGGTCTGGGCCTCTCCGCTCTTCGGGTTTGTTCCTCAGGCTGGGCAACAGGAGTTCCAGCTCCATCTCACATTTCCCTGGGCGACTCTGCCAAGGCTTGGCTAACTGTGGGCCACTGAAGATTCCTGAGACTCCCCTTACAAGGTTCACCCCAGTTCATGCCTCCCTGTGTCCTTGGCTTTCTGAACTGCCAGCTTCCCTCGAGATTTGTAACTTGGCTTTTGTCTAGCAACCTTGACTTTGAATGCTCTATGCCAAGATTGATTAGCCAGCAGGCAATAAGATCATATTTGTTTCCTGTCCAGCACTTTCTCACTGGAGGTGGGATAAATGCAGAAGGGTAGAGAGGTTATCACAGTCTGCATGAGGTATTCCCCACCCTCATTCCCTGCACACATGGGCATACTATGTTACCTGCCTCTCACCTTCTCTTTCAGCCAACTAGTTCATGGCTAGAAGGAACTGCCTAGAAATAAGACCCCAGGGCATCTCCATGTTGCCACTACCTGGCAGGGGCTGGAGAGCAAGGAACTGTGGGTTTCCCCTTGAGATTGATGCCCTGGGGCCCTTCCCAGATCCTCCTCTGGGACCGAAGTATCATTCCCCTGCAGTCAGGAGGTCTGCCTGCTGGTGCTTAGAGTTGAATCTCTACCCAAGAATTGCATTTGGCTGAAGAATTATGACCCCTCCACAATGGCATGTTGCATCCAATGATTGGCCAGTGTGTAGGGTACAAAGGCCTAGCCCTCTTGCTTCAGTTGGCCAGCTGTGACTGGCCACCCCAGCTCCTCTGGGCTGGCCAAGGCCTCTGTTGTGACCATAGCACAGTTCGGCCTCTCCTACTGCTCAGTCCTGCTACCCTTGTGGACCCACAGGGTGGTTCCCAGGTTCACTCGCCAATCTCATCTCTGAGTCTGCTTCTCAGGAAACCTGATGTGTGACAACTCTCCCAAAGGGAGGGAAGAATTCTGGAATATCAGAGGGAGAAAATACAACGACAGTCATCATCAGTGATATAGAGTCAATATTTAGACTCTATCCCAACTTTCCCTCCATCTTTCCTAGGGGGGTCAGAGAGGAATATAGTTACAGGTGGAATTACAGTAAAGTGTATGCTAATGAGGTGTTGACCCATATTTCTTTTCCTAGAGTATCATCATCACTTGGAAAAAAAAAAACATATCTGCAAATCCTAAAGCCTTTAATTCACCTTGGGCCAGTTGCTATACTTCGAGGAAATCTAAATATGAGCTTGTGGGAAGGCCTGAGGGCTGGTTTATGAGTAGGTGATTAGCAGACCACTTAATGCATGTGATTTGAATTTAAGTGGTATAATGTGCTTGCTCTGTGTCTAAAATTTCAACAGAGTTCTGATATTTGAGTTTTGAAAAATTAATAGTCTGTTATCAATATACAGAAATAGATTAGTAAGATGAATAATGATCAACTGTTAGTCCTCAGCTGGCTGAGAGCAAGGCATGCACCGAGAAGGGAGTGGGGGGTGAGGGGTGGGGCTGCAAGATGAGTTGGGAGGGAGCAAGGCCCAGCTGGGTTTACTTTCCAGTTTTCCAGCTGAGCACCACGGTGGTCTGAACTGAAACCGTGTTTTCCATATGGGGAACCGAAGAGGGCTGGAAGGTATACAGACAGAAAAACAGTATTTACTATTTTCATTATTATAAATTTATTGTTACCATTACCTGTTATTTTTGGCAAATGTTTCTGGTCTTCTGTCTATGGGGAGTGATGTAAAGTTTTCTTTTAAAGTGAATTTGTTTACATTCAAAATGACTCTATTTAAATAAAATATTTCCTAGTACAAGTGGCCTTTAGATATTGTTAAAAAGTTATCACAATGGTGGCATGTGAGTCACGCCATCAGTTTAGATGTAAAGCCCATTGGTTCAATCAAGGTGCTAAAAAGAATTAGAGGAAAGAAGTTAGTATTGCAAGAACTTAGCAAATATTAAATAAAATACCAATGGCACCACGTAGCATTGATGTCAAATTGTTAAAACTGCTTAAATTTTTGTTGTTGCTTTTGATATGTTCCTAACTAAACTAGCTCCCCCTCCCCCACACCTCCTCCCATTACATATTGTGCAAAGTTGTTTTAGGGCAAGAGTTCTTTCAGTTTCTAGCACTCGTGCATAGTCTATGAGATTTTGTTACTTATCACACGCATATTATCATTGCCCATTAATTACATACCCATCATGTATCAGGTATCATTAAAGTTCATTAATTAAACATAAAATCTTCAAGGAATTAAATTAAATTAAATTAAATTAAATTAAAAGAAGGCCTAATGGGAATCTGGAAAAAAATCTCCCAGTCTGGAATATTTCCAAACTATAGAAATTTGAGACAACTAGTGGTCTTCAAACTTTTTCAGCCACAGAATATTCTGGCCAGATAAGTCTTATCTGGGAGATAAATCTTACCCGGGAGCCCGTGGCCCCAGGAGACGCCGACAGCATTGCCTGGTGGGTGGGGGTGCTGGGGAAGCGAGAGTCCTGATGTGATGCATGGACAAACTCCCCCTCCCTTCTCTGCTGTGTGTTCCCACCCCACCCACCCTATAACCCCTGAGGTTCATAAAATGTGGCGCTCTGTTTGAAAAACGTTGACCTGGAATGATTTTCTTTCTCTCATTCTGTCTACACCTGTCATTTTGTGTCTGTGGCATAGTCAATGAGCTTTTATTTTATTATGGTATGACACAGTGATCATATATTTTCTTTGAGGATACTACAGACATGTCTCGTCCAAGAGCCAAAAAGATGCTTAACATCTTTTGGCCTCAATTTCTTCATCTGAAAAGTGAGGTTGATACCTCACAAAGTTCTTGGGAAAATGAAAAGAAATAGTATTTGTGAAGTTTTTAGCACAGTGACTGACATGTAGCAAGTGTTCACTGAGTGTACTGATTCAGAAAATATTTATTAAGCACCTATTATGTACCAGGCATTGGTCTAGGCACTTGGGTCACATCAGTGAATGGCAGCTTTTATTATGGGATCCTGGTGGGGTGGGCAGAGTGTGGGGCTAGGGAGAAGCCTGGCTGAGATTATGGCATGATAATCTCAATATACTCCTTCTACAGAGACACCAGAGTGAGCAGTGGCGGGGAGAGGGGTGGACAAGGGAGAGCGTCCACATCATTGTCCTCACCCTGAGAAACCCCAAGACCCTTTCCCCTTGGCAGCTGGCACTCTGGACTGAAAAACTCCCGTGGTTGAGTTGAGTGCCCGGGTCTCCTCTCCTCTCACGGGTGGGGTGTATCTCCCGTGCCCACTTCCGACTCAGGCCAGCTGCAGCTGCCCTCTCCCCAGAACCCACGCTGGGCCACGTCTTCCCCTGTTCCAGGTCTCAGCGGTATTGCCAGAACAAGGGGTTTAGTTAGGATGGAATCACACTCATACCTCACTTGGAAATGGCTTCCAGGTCTTTCCCTTTCATCCTCTCTTCCTCTCCACTTGTCTTCCATACCTGGCTGGTTTACTACAGTGCCAGTCCCTGCTCCCAGACTTAAGATTTTAACGCCAAAGAGAATTAAAGACAGAGGTGCTCATGTGGAAATTTGGGTGGCACATTTACTACCGTGGGCTGTTCCTTGAACCGCAACCACAGAGAGGTAGAGAAAAAGAGCTATGTTTGAGCCACAGATCTGCCACATCCCTGTGGGAGTTGTTTTGCTGGTTGGAAATGAAGAGATGTAGTTTCCATGTCAATCACAGATGGGAAACCAGCCAACCCAGGGCTGCTCTCAGTTCTTGTCTGTTCTGGGACATCTGTTACTGTTCCCAGACAGAGGTAGGAATGTCCCCTCGGAACGCAGGAGAGCTTGTGTGAGCAGGGCTCTGGGAGAAGTTCATGTGCGGGTTTCCTGACAGCTCCCGACACCGGGGCTCAGTTTTCAAGGTTACCCGCTGTCTAACCTCCCACAGTCCTCACCGAGGCAGTGGTTTGGAGCAACCCACTCTCAGAATCACAACACCTGGGGCTCCCGGGAGCCTGGGAGCCTCTTAGGGGTAGGAAGAGAATCTGCCTTTTGAGCAACTGAACAAAGGAGGGGCTGAGGTCCTGAGGCACATCACAGCACTAGGTGTAGCTTCAGGACACTTTGACATCCCCAAACCCAAGGCAGCAACAGCAGGACAAAACACCTTCCTCAGCCAGGTTGTCCCAGTTCACTGCCAATGGGCATTGTAGATTTCTGCAGGATGAGCTGTGTCCCCTTGGCCAGGACATCTTCCCAAACCCCCCTGTTATTTGGGGGGCCCAGGCCTCATCCCTCCTCCATTCCAGCCTGTTTTTCTAGGACATAGTCACCAGCAAAGGGAGTAGCCAACCAAGAAAGAGGCGAAGTCAGAGACCCCTGCTCCCACTTGGGTTAATTACTGCCCCTCAGCTCTGGTTTCCAGCGGCAGAAATGACTCCAAGAGCATCAGTGACCCCAGTGGTTTGGACACACAGAGGATCTGCTCAGAGGTGCCCTTTCCCTACTCCGGCCACCAAAGCCCACAGTGCTGCCCTCCGGAGACTGAGCCAGCCACCCCGGGAAAAAGCTGAGCGCTCTGCAGGGAGGGAGAAGCGGAGCGCTTTATCTCTCAGAGTGGAAACACAAACTTCGGAATAAGAACTCTGGGGCTGGATTACCCTTGAGATGTAATGACCAGAACTAAGAACCAGAGTGTCTATCAAGCGCGTTCGTCACCTTGCCTGACAGGTGGATGCCTCTGCGTTCGAGGCAGCCGCTGAAGTGGGGACTGATGGCTGCTTTTCACTCCCGTCACAGCGGGAGCTGGTGGCCCACTCACCTGCTCCACTTGGCTGCCTCCCGCCTGCCTCCCTGCTCAAACACTGTCTTGACTTGGCAGCACTGCAAGGCAGAATAAAAGCATACCCTTCCACCCAAATTCCTGTCTCCTCTCATTCACCTGGCAGATTAAATGATTTTTTCCCCTGTCTTGTAGGGCTAGGATTCTCGCCGCCTTGTTTCTGCTCCCTCTACCTGAGCTATAAGAAACAAAAGAGTTACGGAGTAACTAAGATGTCACAATGCTTTTCATAATACATTATTATCCCCATTTTACAGGTAAGGAGAGTTACTGTTACCATGTTTGTCCATCATCTGTCCATCAGTCCATCCATCTGTTTACCCTTAAGATGGGCATTGAGTATCTCTTATGAGCCAATCAAAATGCTACTTTAAATTCTGCATTCAGTGCTCTTTGTAGTTCACTATAGATATCTCAGGAGTGTGCCCCTTAATTATGAGGGAGCTTGATTCACTCAACAAATATTTTGGGAAACAATTCTAATGTCCTGGCACATTCTAAATGCATACAGCAAAACCAAAACCCAGAAACACCCCCCTCCAGACAAAAATCTATTCCATCACAGAGCTTACATTCTAATGGGGGGTAGGGGACAGACAATAAAAGGAATACAGTACGATATGTAACAAGTTAGTGACGCGTGCTGTGGAGAAGACCAAAGCAGAGAAGGTGGAGCGTTGCCTAGCAAATGTTAAGTAAATAAATAATTCCCATGAAATGAATGACACACTAATAGAGACAGCACATTTTGGTTCAGTCAACTATGTCTTAGCAGTTTCTTCCCCTAAAGCGTTTCAGGAGCCAGTAACATCTCCTGTTTCTTCTCCGGGAGCTGACCGTGTCCCATGGCGTGCCCGCTGGGGTGAGGTCTCCCCATGAACGGAAAATGGGACTTCTGCTTGGTTTCCGATCCACCGCAAAGACGCTGAGACAGAAATAACTTCCGTGAATTTCTCCAGCTGCATTTAGTTAAGTTACGCCTTTTATTCTTTTTTTAAAGATGTACCATAAAACCTTATTGATTTAGCTCAGCAGTTTGAAATTTATGGTGCTTTCCATAGACTTTGGCTTGAGATTGCCTTGAGGAGAGGTGGGTATAAGCAAATTAAGAATAAAAATAAGATTGCAAAACATTGCCCCCCTGAAGGGAATAAGTTGCTTTTTTATTCTTTTGAATAACTTGTCTTAAACACACCAGAAGGGCCGAATCATACTTGACTGATATGCTCATCGTAAGTAATTCTTCCCTATCCCTAAAAGCAGGAGCCAACTGCAGACTGGCTTGCTTTATACTCACAATACTGTCTTTCAAACCCATTTGGACTTGAGAGGAATAAAATGGCTTTTATGAAGCACATACTCTAAAATTCACACTTCACTAAATTGAGACCTACCTTTGACCCAGTTTTAGCTAGATTTGAATGTATGTCACACATCTCAACCCGAGCTTTTCCTATGGCCTATTGCAAAAGACATATTTGCTCAGTCTTATCAGTAGGGAGCTCAGTCACGCTTGCCTTGTATCAGGCACCTCAAGGGCAGGAGATAACGCGAATGTGCTTGGATTTTAATAGCTAGAAATGTGTCTGTGTAAGGTTGACTGTATTTACCCGATACCGGATATCTGAAGGGAGTGTGAAAAATGAAGGTCATCATTGGTGCTCCCGAATAGCTGGATAGTGGAATCATATTTGCAAAACATAGACTATGCTGTCCATCAAGCGAGTGACACATGTTAGTGATCAGATTTGGGATGCTTTCAGAGATTGACAGTGGTTGGGGATGGGTGGCGGCGTTGTCCGACTGGGTGGGCATGTGGGTGGGTGATGCAGCTGGTCCAGAGGTGTTAGGTCAGTGACCTCATATACATATTACAGGGTCACCTAATTTTATTTCTGAGTTACTACCTCCATGCTCCGGATTACTATTTTATCTTTTCATCATTTTCAGAAAATACAGAAATATATTTAAAAAATCACCCTAAATCCCGCTAGTCAGAGGTGGCTACAGTTACAATTTTGGTATATGGGTGTTTCTGGTAAGTCTGTTAAAAAATTTTTTTTCCCTTTAATACAAACACATTTTAAAAAACAAAGATTGGGATTATATGGCTTATACCATTTTATATGCTGCTTTTTCCACATACTATAATGAGGTCATTTTTTCATGGTATAAGTACTGAAAACGTAAATATTTAACAGTTACATTATAATTTATTTAATTTTGATTGTTTATATGTTTATGTGTTTAAACATATAAACATGTTGTTTAGGTTGTTTTCATTTTTTCTTGCTTATATGTAGTAAACATTCTTGAACATAAGCACATGTTACCAGCTCTGACAAATGACTCCGGGTACTTATTCTTGCTGACTTCCCTTACCTTTGGGTAGCCTTATGGAGACATACAATGTGTCCAGGATCCAGAGAGACTGAATGGCTTATTTGTGGCAAGAATGTTCTGGAGTTACATTGACCCAATCATATTTCATCAATCAGTTACTTCATTTGCTTATTAAGTAAGAATTTAATAAGGTCACACTATATGCTAGAAACTATGGGGAAATGTGAAGAGACTTTGAGGACTGCACCGTCTTGTCGGAGGGACAAGCTTAGTCAACATTTAGGAGCCCTTGACTGCGTCTCCTGATAACTGCTAAGAGTTATGGGGAACTTCCTTATGTTGTTCTAGGTGCCATATGTATATATGCTCAGTTCGCATGACAGCTGCTATTATTTATTACATGAACCCCGTGTTCCAGTGAGAAAATCAAAGCACAGAGAGGTTAAGTAATTTGTTCAAAATCACACAGCTAATAATAAGTGGCGGAACTGTATTTGAATCTAGGTAATTAAGCTCTAGAGTCCATACTCTTTACAACCCACACAGACCTTGAATATACCAATACTTTATATAGAAAAAAGTATTATAGAAGGCTTATATGTACACAAGCATTTTCTAGAGGCGATTTTTTTCCCGCTTGCATTGGTTTTGTAAACTTCCTGTAATAAAGCAGCTTAGGGTTTTATAGTCAAGGCAATTCTGATTCTTGGTGCTTAGACTATTCATGAGAATCACTAACCCGAGAAGCAAATTGTTTCATCTGATTTGGGTAAGTGAATTATTTGAACATACAATAGAAAAGCCATCATTCCACCTGTCTTGTCCCAAGGGACGTCTGGGGAGAAGTTCTGGAAAAATAATATTCTCAGTAGGGTATTTGATTTGTAATACAGAACCAATTTAAAAATTACCTTGTTCCTATTTCTCATTTAATTTTTACCAAGTTATTCGAATGGGTAAAGGAACAATGAACAAGCACTTCTTTCAGCTACAAGGAATCCGGGGGAAACAGCGCCAGGCTCAGAGCGGTGCCCGAGCCAGCTCCTTCTGGCTCGTATCTCTTTGCAGCTTCAGGTTCAGTGCCGTGGTGGTGGTAGCTTGAAATGAGCTGTGGTGGGACTATTTACACTACAGAACTCAGCAGATGCTGCCATCCAGGGCCTTTTTGTTTTCTTGGAGAGCTGGTTGTTAAACACTTACCAGCACACACTATACACTAGCCAGGCGTGTCGGAAAATTCATGAGGGGGTTGTGTGACTTCAGGGGAAGAACAAGGGAAGTGTAATGAGAGTATCAGTGAGAACCCTTCTTCCTCCTCGGTCTTGAATCTCTATGTCTCTTGCCTTCTTTTATTAGGCTACTTCCGAGTCTGGGGAGACTTTGTTAGGATAATTGAGATATTTAGGTCCTTGGAGGGTGATGCCGTTGACGGGTGAAGGTGTTTGGGGCAGGACAAAAGAATGATCAACAGCTCGGGGGCCCATTGGTTTCAGCTGGGCTCAACTCTCCTTTCCAGTCCTACAGCGTTAATGGCACCCATAGTTCAAGCAGGAGTGTTGGTGGGCACGCACCTGGGAAGGCCTGGGGGAGGGTCTTGTCATCTGTGTGCACGGACAGGGAAAAAGGCACGTTCCAGCTGGAAGAGAATCTCACACACCGTCTCGTCTGATCTCCTCATTTCCCAGGTGAGGAAAATGGGCCTGTAAAGAGCGTGAAGGGGGTTTCTGGAGGTCACGGGGCTGGATCGTTGTGAGAATCCATCCGGGTCAGACTGCCCGGTGTGACGGTCAGCGCTCCGCTTTCTTTCTAGTTCACGTTGGACAGGTTACTCGGTCTCTGTGTGTTTTCTCAGCTATAACATGAGGATGTTGTGAGGATTAAATAATACATGCGGAGAGCTTCCGTGTAGTAAGATCTCAATAAATATTAATAACACAGAGCCTTTGTGATAATGCTGGTCTCCTTTATAGCCAGAGAGTTCAGAAAAGAAAGATATATTAAGATATTAAAAGCCAGCATACCCCTAATTAATAATATATTAATTCAATCTATTATTATATTGAAAACCAGCGTATGCATTAGTAAAACATTAACATTTTGAAATCTCCAGTATAAGAATTTGCCCCCAAACCAGACCGCCTGACTGTGCAGGTAGGTGTGTTAGTCGGTGATTCACAGCAGCGTTAGGAGTTCTATTTCCTTTTAACTTCAAAGGATTTCTAGCTGAGTGAGGGGCCAACTAATCTCCAGACATCCTTAAACTTGCACACATCCCTCAGGCCTTTCCTTGGAGAATGTTTCACAAAAACTCTCCCCTCACAAATTAGGGGATAGGTCCCATGCGTCTCTGTGTTCACAGCGACTGTCTGGAGCTGGTCCTCCATCAGGGCTCTGCCAGCAGCAGTAAGGGTCAGAAGGAAGTGGTCCTGGCCTGGGCATCCCTGGTTGGTCCTGCATCACGGACAGAGGTGCTGAGTGCCTATATAGTCAGGGTCTGGTCCCATCCTTCCTCCCTTAGGCTTCTCCTTCCACAAGCACAGATAATGCTTGTAAGTTGTCAGTCAGCTGGGAGGATCTGTGGTGTCCGGGTCACAGGGGCTGAATCTGGAGTCCGACTCGCTGGGTTCCTTTCCCAGCTCCACCACCTTCTCTCTCTCTTTCCATGGACAAAGCACTGAACTTCCCTGAGCCTCCCTTTCTCATCTGCAAAGTGGGGATGAGAAAGTCCCTGCTTCACAGGATTGTTGAGAGAGTCAGCTCAAGTGATACATGAGGTAAGCATCTAGAGCACCTGGCACATGGTAAGCGCTGGGTTTCGTGTTTTGTTTTCATGTCATTTCTTAGATTTTTATTGTGGCGAAATAGACCCAACATAAAATCCACCATTTTAGACATTTAAAAATAGAGCCACACACCCCTTAACGACAGGGATACATCTGAGAAATGCACTGTCAGGCTCTTCCGTCATTTTGCGAACATCACAGCGTGCACTTACCCAAACCTAATGGTATATAGCCCACTGCACACCTCAGCTACAAGCCTGCATGTTATGGCACAAAACAACACAAGCACAAGAGAAAACAGGGCAATCGAGAGACACGGTAAACACGAGATGTATGAGGTTGCTGCCGGTGTAACACAGCATACTGTTTCACAATAAACATTTTTTTTATAGGCAGAGAGAGTGCACTCTAAAATAACAATAAAAGTATAGTGTAGTAGACACATAAACCGGTAACATAGTGGTTTATTATCATCATCAAGCAGTACGTACTGTGCATAATGGTGTGTGCTATACTTCTATACGACTGGCAGAGCAGGAGGTTTGTTTACACCAGCATCACCACAAATACCTGAGTAACATCGTGCATTGTAACTTGTGAGACCACCATCGCATGTGCAGTCAACTCATCATGGGTCAAAAGGTTGGAATGCAGTGCATGACTGTGTGTCACTTGGTAGTACTGAGTACATTCCTGCTGGTACTTGACCATCACCCCATCCACTTCCAAAACTTTTTATCATCCTCAATGGAATCTCTGTATCCACTAAACTATAACTCTCCATCACTGTGTCCCTGCTATCACTGATAAATTCTATTTTATTTTCTGCCTCTATTAATGATTCTAGACACCACGGATAAATGCAATGGTATAGTATTTGTCCTTTTGGCTCTGGCTTATTTCACTTAGCATAATGTCTTTGAGATTCATCCATATTGTAGTGTGTGTCAGAATTTCATTCCCCTTTAAAGTAGAATAATATTGCAGTATATCTACATACCATATTTTGTTTATCCATTCATCTGTCAAAGGACATTTGGGTGGTTTTCACCTTTTGGCTATTGTGAATGCTGCTGGTATAAACATCGGTGCACAAATACCTGTTTGCGGCTCTGCTCTTCTGCTCTCGATTCTTTAGGGTATGTGCCTAGGAGCGGAGTTGCTGGATCGTATGGTAATTATACGTTGAATTTTTTGAGGAACCACGATATTGTTTTTCATGGCAGTTACACTATTTTACATTCTCACCACCAGCGCACAAGAGTTTCAATTTCTCCACATCCTCACCGATGCTTGGTATTTTCTTTCCTTTTTAAAAAGTAATAGCCCTTCTACCGAGTGTGAAGTGGTATCTCATTGCAGTTTTGAATTACATTTCTCTAATGATTAGTGCTGTTGAGCATACTTTCATGTGCTTATTGGTCACTTTCATTTTTGGAGAAATGTCTATCCAAGTCCCTTGCTCATTTTTAAATTGGGTTGTTGTTGTCAGGGTGCAGAAATTCCTTCAATATTCTGCATACGAATCCCTTGTTAGATATATGGTGGCAAACATTTCCTCCCACCAGGATAATAGGTGGATTTCCAAGGAAATAAATTTGAAGTCTACATACAGGAGATTTTAGCAATTACATCTGCTAATAATGGTATGAATTGTCTTGAAAAGTAGTGAGTGCCCCCTACTGGAAATATTCACAAGTAGGCCTTCCAGGTCCATTTCTCAAAGACTCCTGCTGCGGCAGACCAAAGCACTTGGGCTCTGAAAACCTCTGACTCTCAAGTTCTGCGATTCTAGATGCAACATAAAGATAATTGCTTTACAGAATTTGTCCTTTAAGAACTTGGGATTGTGTCACCAACCAATATGTGTTCTGGCGAACCATGACTTGCAGAAATGTCTTTGAGAATCAGAGTGGGCAGGCATCTCTGGGATGAAAATGGGATCCACCAATCTGGGAAAGCCTCAGGAGATGGTGACAAGGACACTGAGACTGAGTCAGGGCACAGAGTTCCTGGGGTAGGGAGAAGGTCACTCCTTGGGTATGGTCTTGTAAATGGGCAGAGTGGAACATCGTGGGAACCTGCCTGCAGGCCATCGGAAGACCAGTCTGGCTCTAGGCTGGCCTGGCATTAAGTGGCACTGGGACTCTAGGTTACTGAGCAGCAGGCAAAAACAAGTCAGGACCCCACCTTAGGCAACTGAGATGAGAGGTAGGCACAGCACCATGGAAGGACTCTCATTTTGCAAGGGCTAGAGAGTAAGAGGAGGGCTGCTTACAAAGCTTCTTAATAATACCAGCTTCATCTAAGGATCAGAGAGGGAGTGAAGTTGGAAACAGGCTCGGATGCTGAAGCACTGACCTGGTGATCTGGAACTCTTCCCATCCCCAGCCTCTCAGTGAGCACAGGGTTGATATTTCCACTGGAATAGTTTGAGTTCTTTCTACCTGCAGCTAAGTGACTGCACCTATGGAGAGGAGAGAAAGTTGGAGACATAAGGAAGTTACATGTTCATGGCTTAGAAATTAATTTTGTAGGTCACTGAGTTGATGGAGCCTCGGTCTGAGAATGTGTTCCCTCTACTAGCCGATCTAAGCCAGGTTCTATTGATTCTGGGTACCTGCTGATTGTTGAAGAAGCCTTTGAGATTAGGAAGTTAAGCTATTGAGTATAACAAAATTATTGCTAGGATTTATTTATTTTTCTTATTGCTAGAGGTCCTTGGTGCCCTTTTTTTCTCTCAATCAACTTTATTGGGGGTATACTTTATATAAAACGAAACACACACACACACCCCTCCACCACTCAATCAAGATATTGTACATTTCTACCCCTGAAAAAAGTTCCATTGTGCCTTTTTGTAGTCAATTCCCTCCTGGATCCCTCATGTCTCCAGGGAACCACAGTTCTGCTTTTTGTTAGTACAGATTGAATTGCTCATTTTAGAATTTCAAATAGATGGAATTATATAGTATGTATTCTTGTGTGTAAACTCTATCACTCAGCACAATTTTTTTAAAAGATTTTATGTATTTATTTTTTAAGGAGAGAAGGGAGGGAGAAAGAGAGAGAGAGAGAAACATCAATGTGCGGTTGCTGGGGGCTGTGGCCTGCAACCCAGGCATGTGCCCTGACTGGGAATCGAACCTGCGACACTTTGGTTCGCAGCCCGCACTCAATCCACTGAGCTACGCCAGCCAGGGCAGCATAATGTTTTTGAAATACACCATGTTGTATGTGTCAGTGGTTTTAATCTTTTTATTGCTGAGTAGTCTTCCATTGCATGTATATGTCAATTTTTTTTTAGCTATTTACTAGTTGATGGACATTTGGGTTGCTTCCAGTTTGGGAATATTATGAATATGGTGTGCTCAACATTTGTATACCAGTTTTTTTTGTGGACATATGTTTTTATTTCTTATGAATAAAGACCTAAGAGTGGAAGAGTTAGGTTGTATAATAAGTGTGTGTTTAACTTCACAAAGAATTGTCAAGCTGCTTTCCAAAGTGGTTGTATATTCCACTAGCAGTATACAAGAATCCTAGTTCTTTCACATCCTTGTCAACACTTGATGTTGTCAGTCTTTAATTTTAGCCATTTTAGCGGATATATTGGATCTGTGAAAGTCATTGTTAGATTTTGTTATGGTTTTGCTATTCTGATGGTAAAAAGTTCATGGAAACTTTTTCCATTAAACCTTTTATTTTGAGACAATTGTAGATTCACATTAATATGAGAGGTTCTCCGGGTCCATTTTAGTCCTATTCTCACAATGGTAACATCCAGGAAAAAGTGTAGCACAACATCACAACCTATTGGACCCTTTAAAAATACACACTTCCCGAAGTTTAGTAAATAAAGAGAAACCATCTTATCCTGCCCTGTTGCCATCAACAGGACAGGCAGAATACGGAGCATCAGAAGCGGCCCTCACCGTAATGCCGATGAGTGCTCTGAGCATCACATTTCAGGGGCCAGAATAATCACTGATGTGTTAATACCAGCAGCACTAACTCCTAGCTTCCCATCTGAAAATGCAATATATGAAATTCCAAATGAGATACCCTATGAGAGGGGCATCACACTCATTTTCACTGGGGGCCACATCAGCCTCACAGTTGCCTTCAAAGGGCTAACATAATTTTAGGACTGTATAAATGTAACTACTCCTTAACTATTAAGGAGTCAAAATTACATTCAGCCCTTTGAAGGCAACTGTGAGGCTGATGTGGCCCCCAGTGAAAATGAGTTTGACACCCCTGCCCTCTGAGAAAGCAAGACGCAGAGTGAACAGCAAAGAGATCGTCAAAGCTATGACACAAGAGGTATTTCCTTACCGCTCTGCCAGTAGGACTTTCACTAAGTGTGTCTTTTTTTTTTCTCTCTCTATATAGACACTTTCATCATTCTGACTTTGGGACTAATTGTGGGTGGTAGTTTCATTCAGGGATAATGAAATAATTATGAACATCAGTTCCCCCCAACCTCATTTGAGCTAATAACTTAAAATATTTGGCTACATCCCAAAATAAGTAATAAAGTGAACTGATCTGAGTGTGAGCTTTGCAGGTTCACCCCCTGCCCACGTCCGGTGGAAGGACTGGTGAGCAGTGAAATGGCTGAGACACAGGGAGTCTGAGGCGGGAGGACAGGAAAGACCCAGCTAATTTTCAGCCTGGGTAATTAGCCCCTACTAGATTCTAGAGTTGACGGTAATAAGAAGAAAATCCTTGAGATAAAGGTTGTAAGATATTCCTAAGGAAGAAGTAAAGACAGTGAGGGCTGAAACACTAAATTTACTGTAACTATAAATGTAATTTTTACAAAAAAATGAGGAAAAAAAGATGAAAATTTGCTTGATGAAAAATGAATGTAGAGATTCTTCCCCCATTTCCTCTAGCACCTTCCTTCACAAGATGGCCATTTTAGCACACTCCCCACACTGCCACTGTTTGGGAGATCACTTTTGATATAATGGCCAAGTTGAGGTTACCAGTGGTAAGTTTTTTCAATATCCCCTTCTCCAACACAAAAGGGATGCACTACCTCTTCCCCTCTTTCCTTGCTCCTGTCTGTGAGCTGTCTGTTCGCCTTTTCAACGTGAATTTGCCCTCTTGTGCCCTTGGTCCTTCCTGCCTGCCCTGGGATCTCACTCCATCCCAAACATATGCTCTCCTTGTATCTTCCAGCTCTTCTGTCCTGGGACCTGCAAACATGCTTGAGTCTCCCCCGTTCTTTAAAGCACGTCCTTCAGGCCTACTACCCTCTTACCTTACCAGCTTCCACCTCTTCTTCCTTTCATTATTAAACATTTCTAAAGAGCAGCCTACACTTTTTGGTTACTTTCCTCACAGCCCAAGGTGTCCTTGACCTTGGACAAACTTCTTCACCAACATTGTTTTCTAGGAGTTGTCAGCATCCTCCTGAACTCCAGGGTCCATGGTTCTGCCTCCTGTGTTATTACCCTTGTCTCATTGGACACGATGGAGACGAGTGGGACTTCCCTCTCACTGTCACCCTGTGTGTCCTGGGGTTCTGAGCTGTCACTCTCTTTCCTGGCTCTACTTCTAGGATATTTTTGCCTTTTCCTCTGCCCCATAGATTTAGGCCTCTGCTGAAATCCCCTCCTGGGCATTTTTATCATCTTTCCCTGTGGTCTGTCTCCCAGTGATCTCATCTCCTCCGTTCATTTAAACTACAGACTTTAACCAGATGTCTTTGAACTCCACTGGCTATATCTTCCTAAGGGCATTTTTTCTCACTCTACTTGGCACTCTAGGTACCTGCATAAATTGTAGGGTTTCATCAAGCCGAGACTGGGCTTTTGACTCGCTTTTGTATCCCCTACAAGGGTGTCAAACTCATTTTCATTGGGGGTCACATCAGCCTTCAAAGGACCAAATATAATTTTAGGACTGCATAAATGTAACTACTCCTTAACTAGGGGCCAGGAGCTTGGCGCTGCTGCCAGGTAGAAACAAGGTGCCGGGCCGGATAAAACAAGGTAGAGGGCCAGATTCAGCCTGAGGACTTTGTGTTTGCCACCTGTGCCCTAGCATTATGCTCTGGGCATAGTAGAGGCTCTGATGACATTTGTTGAATAGTGTTATCTTGCTCACTGGATGTTGGGAGCTCTCATTTTGATGGCTTGTTGACTTTGTGGTGAAGGGAAGCCAATTAGACCCATAACTCCTCCTTCAGAGATCCCATCCCAAGTAACACTCCCGGTCCCAGACATTTGGTGGTCTTGTCTGCACTGGTTCTCATCGATGGCAGGGAAGCCTTCAGGACAGAAGTCCTGGGAATAATTGAGTCATGATTGGCACCCCCTGCACCATTCCAAGCTGACAACAAGCGGGCATGGCAGCATATGCCTCTTCCAAGTGGCATCTAATTTCTCGGAGGTGACTTTATATTGCTTTACAGGGGCTGGCACGCTGCTCTGGGGGAGCCTACTGGGAATCGCACCTGATTCTGGTGCCTGACTGCAGCAGACAGCTGCCTAGTTAAGGCGAATTTTACAGTTAAATTGTGTTCTGCTTGGGAATTGGAAACGACTGAGAAAGGACAAATGCAAATGAGATTCCGGTGCTGTGCAGGGGCTTGTTAAGAGACATCCCTGCCACAAAGCCTGGAGTCTCAGGCTTGTCTTCAACTGTCATTCTGGGAAAACTTTTGGGACATTTTCCAAAGGGTTTTTGGGGAGGACAGAGGTGGCTTTGGTGCAATATGAAGAATGTGAGTTTGCGATGCGACTGTGGCATTGTTATTACAAGCACAGCCATAAGCCGTGTGGGTCAAACGCTGGCCCCACTACTTACAGGCTGGGTAACCTTGGGCAAGTTACTTTAGTCTCTGAGCCTCGGTTTCCTCATCTGTGAACTACAAATAATAATACCTTGGTAGGATTAAACAATATATAGATATAAAAACCTTAGCCCAGCACTTGGTATATAACAAACCTTCAATCAGTGCTAGCAATGTCATTATTATTATTAGTTAACAATTGTGAGATGTTGAGGAAGTCCCTTAACCTCACAATGTCCCATTCTCCATCTTTTCAGGTGGTTGTGAAGATTAAGTGAAAAAATGTGTATAAGGAGTTTAGCACAGGATGGGCACTTTGTAGGTGATGGCCACTGTTATTAATATTATTATTCTAACTAGCCAGGCATCAGGAAACCTGCTTCACTTAGCTTAGGACAGTGGGTATCTGCTAGCTAAGGCTCCCTGGGGAGCAAAGTACCCTAAAAAGAGGAGAAGACAAAGTAAGAGTCAGTTTAAGAGGAAAGGCTTTTTAAAAAAATATATTTTATTGATTATGCTATTACAGTTGTCCCACTCTCCTCCTTTATTCTCCTCCACCCTGCACACCCCCTCCCACCCTCATTCCCTCCCTTTAGTCCATGTCCATGGGTCAAGAGGAAAGGTTTTCAAGATAGATGGATCTGGCTCCACAAATAACAACCTGACCGTCTTTAAACTCGACTTCCTTCTCTGGAAAATAAGGTTTAGTGATGCTGTAATAGCATTTACATAGAATCATGGTGAGGATTATGTGGCCTGGTGCATGTAGGGTGCCAAGGAGGGGACTGTGGCTCATTATCTCTCTCCATAAAATACAGTTGTTGTTGCTGAGAATGTGGGGATTTAATGCAGGATTCTTGGGGAAGGGCTGGAAAGGAAGAGGAAGAGGAAGAGGAAGAGGGCTGGGAGGAGGCAAAGAAGGAGGAGAAGAGGGGGGAGAACCAGAGAGGGAGGGGAGAGCACCTAAAAGACCCTATCTTTGAGGGGATAAACCCGGAGTGTAGACCAAGACGTGTTTTACTGTCTCTATGTCCACTGCATGTATCTCCCACAACATCAGGCGGGTCTTAGTCATAGAAGAGTCATCAACAGCTATTTATGGAATTAGAGGTCCCCCCGTGAGAGCTTAGCTAACTAAAAGTTACCCCAGCGAGAGCAGTATGTGTTGAATCATTGCTTTGAAGTTCTGGAACTCAAGACCGTGTGTGGAGGGGCAGGGCTCTTCTTAAAAGTCTGTCTGTATCTGGGGAACACTGGATGCCAGCCATTCTTCCCGCCTGTTTCTGTGGCCCAGAGGATCTGGTGGGGCCCTGGGGGGAACGGTCCGATTCTTCCCCAAAGAGGGTTGCGGGGCCCTAGGGGCGTGGGTCTTTTGTGAGAGCAACATGCAGCCTCACCCAAACTTGACGTGCAAGATGTCCTCACAGCCCCCACGGCCCAGCAGGTTACAACCTCAAAGGTGATGAAAGGCAGGGCAGGAAGCAAGGAGCAAGGCTTCCCCAGGGCGCTGCGGGCAGAGGCCGCTTCCTCAGAGGCCTGGGCAGGGAAAGCCGCGACCCAGCGCGGAGCGAGGGCTGCGTCTGTGCATGGGCCAAATTGCCATGGGAAGGAAGGGCTGTTTGTTTTCCTCCCAGAACAGGAATTCTCAGAAAATCGATTCTCCCTCATTGACAATGCATACTAAGTGATTGAAAGGCCATTAAGCCCATTAATGGGGTGCTCTTTAAATAAAATAAGCCCCTAAAAGGGATCTTAGACTTGGCAAAGTCAGTAAAGCTGACAGCGTGCTGGGCCTACCCGGGGACCATAAATATAACAGAACAGATATGGGCTATGGGAGGGGGTTGGGGGGTGGGGATGGGCAGGCGAACAGAGGATAAAGGAACCAGGAAACAATGAATAGCTTGGTGTATAAACGACAAGCGTCGCCAGACAAGCTTAATGGCTTTTATTTTATTTTTGACAGGATTTACAAAACGAGTAGATGAAGGGAAGTTTGCATCTTGATTTCAGTTAAACAGTTGGCACCACATCCCACCAAATTTCAGGCCCCAAATTAATTCAAATTGTCTTGGACGGAAGCACGGTCACATGGGTTGAAAGTTGGCTGGCACTCCGTGAACAGCAGGGAAAGGAAGGCGCACCCCCCCGCACCCCCGCCGTGGCCAGCCTGGTGGCGAGGCCTCATTCTAATTCCTGTCGGAAAGTGGGGCTCCTCATTCTCCAGCTCCCCTCGCAATAATAATAAGAACACAGCAATCGCAGCACCTCAGCTAACGGGAGCTGATCACATCCAATGTTCCAGACACTTCATCTAGCCGAGACCCTTTGTTCCTTCAGCCCCTGGTGTTCCTCCTCCCTCTGCTCCCCGTCTTCCCTTTCAGGCAGCTGGTCAGGTGTGTTGATCACTTCAGGGGACCGATGCGGTTCGTACAGGGTGCATGATAAAGGGGAGCAATGTTTGGGAAAAGCGAAAAGACAGAGGGACTTCTGTCCTTAGACGAGAAACCAATTTTCCTCAGAGGTGACATGTGTGAGTGGACAGCACTGTGGGCCCTGTGTCTGGCTTCCCAGGCAAAGCTGCTGCCTGGGTCTCCCTCAGATGGAGTCTCCTGGGGACAGTCACAAAAGCTGCTGCCACCCACAGGGCTCAGAGGCAGAGAGCAGCCAGGTCCAGATGGACCATTTGGGCAGGAATGTAGACATCTCCACAGCAACCTGCAGGGACTGAGGGTGATGATTCAGCTGCCGCTGCCTCTTCCTTCCTGGAAAAGTGAGCACTCACAATTCTACAGCGAGCTGTGTTCCAGGATTAATTTTTTCTGGCACATTTAAGACTGTGGAGGCAATTAACTCAATGACACCTCCATGGAAAAAAAAATACAGACCAGGAAATGAGGACCCAGAGAGGTAAGGAGAGGAACAGATAGGAACTCAGGCAGGAGCCCCCCTCTACTGAGAGATTTGGACTTCACTGAAGGATGACACGAAAGAACCACCTGGAGACGAGAGCAAGTCAATAAATGTAAGGAAATAAATACCTCCACTGGGGACGGCAAGAAATATCACAACGCTCTGTTTTTTGGTTGCCCACATAAATTCGTCCTTCGTCCCTCCCTCCCTCTTTCTTCCCTCCCTCCTTCCTTCTTTCCCCTCCCTCCTCCTTCCTTCTTTCACTCCCTCCCCCTTTCTTCTTTCCTCCTTCCCTCCTTCCTTTTTTCCTTCCTTCCTTCCCTCCCTCCTTCCTTCTTTTCCTCCTTCCTTCCTTCCCTCCCTCCTTCCTTCCTTCTTTCCCTCATTCCTCCCTTCCCTTCTTCCCTCCTTCCTTCCTTCCTTTCTTCCCTCCCTCCCTCCTTCCCTCCTTCTTTTCTTCCCTCGCTCCCTCAATGAACACGTGCACTGGGAGCCCAGGTGCATCAGGCACTGGGTGGACAAGCCTGAGTCCAGCCCAGCCTCTGCTCTCCAAGGGCTGGTGCCTGATGAGGGCATGCACACAAATGGGCACTTTCTTTAGGGCTGTCTTTATTTTTCAAATGTTCTAAACACATTCTCTGATTTGATCTGCCTTAAATAGCACTGAACTTCTTTTTAAAAACTTATTGGATTTAAAGTTTAATATTTGATATTGTAAAAACCAATGAGTGAGATCATCATATATTTTGTCAGTTGAGTTTTGACAAAGGTATTGAGGCAGTTTAATCGGAAAAAGATAGTTTTTTCAATAAGCAATGCTGAAACAAATGTATATTTATATTAAAAAATAGATCTTCACCTTTATCCCACATTATACACACAAGTTAATTGAAATAGTTCATAGACCTAAGTGTAAAGGCTGAAATTATAAAACATTGAAGAATGGAGATAATCTTCAAAACTGTGTCTTAAAGCTTTATTAGGACATAAAAAGCAATAATAAAAATAATAAAAATAATAAATATAATAACATAATACTATAATATAAAAAATAATAAAAAGTTTGACATGATTAAAGCAAAAAAGTGTGACTCTTTGGAAGACACCATAGGAAAGTAAATAAGCAATCCAGATATGTGTTCACAAAACATATATCTCACCAAAACGCCCCCAAAACTTGAATATAGAATATATAGACTGACAATTCAGTAATAAAAAAACAGTTTAGCTCTTAAACTAGGCAAAAATATGAACAGAAATTTCACAAAAGAAAGTATGCAAATGTTCAAAAGCGCACAAAAAGCTATTCAGCGTCTCTAGTCTCTCGGAAAATAAAAATCAAAACAGCAATGGATATTACTACGTACCCATGAGATCAGCTAAAATGTAAAAACGCTGACAATACTAAGTACTGGTGAGGATGGGGAGCGGCTGGAACTCTCATACACTGGGTAGAAATAAAAAACAGTCTAACCTCTTTGGAAAGCAGTTGGACAATTTCTTATTAAGTTAGTTGCATCCCTACCATATTATACTTGACAATTTTACTCCTAAGTAATAAACCAAGAGAAATAAAAACACATAACCCTACAAAAATTTGTGCATGAATGTTCATAGTAGCTTTATTCATAATAGTTAAAAAACTGGAAAGGACCCAAATGGCCATTAACTGTTGAGTGGATAAGAAAATTATAGTATGTTCATACAATGAAATGTACTCAACAAGAACAAGAACCTCAAATACACTGTGCTGAGAGAAAGGAGGCAGAAACCAAAGACTACATAATGTATGATTCTATTTCTACTTGATCATAAAAAATCAAAACTACTCAATCATGACAGAGAGCAGAGCAGTAGTTTTCTGGGGTTCAGGGGAGGCAGAGACTGTTGCAGTGTATAAGGAAACTGTTGGGGGTGTTGAGAATAGTCTGTTTCTTAATTGAGGTAATTGTTATATGATGAGCACATACATTTGTCAAAACTCATTGAAATGTACGCTTAAAGTGGGGACATCTACTGCATGTAATTCTACCTCAACAAAATGAATTTAAAATGAAACATTAAATAAAACTAATCACAAGCATTGGAGTGATAGCATTTACTTTTTTACCAAAGGTTCAAAACATGCAAACCAATTTCTTAACCAAATTTTCTCATACAGTGAACCAGAGAAATATTACATATGAGAAAAATTCCATATCCTGACCATCTTCTCGCTGCGGCTGGAGGCTCTGGGAAGTAACGGTGTGTTTGTCGTGGGAGCGAGAGAGAATGGGAGAGGAAGAGCCCCTTCCAGTCCTGGCAGGAATCATTTGCTTCCTACTTACTGCATTTTTTTCCCCTGATCAGATACCCAGAAGTAGGAAACTGGCCACTTGTCTACATAGCGCCAAAACTTTATAAATGCTAAATTTGCTTCCTCATTTCTTCTTCTAGAATGTCCACAGTTGTGTAGAATGTGGGATAGACTGGCCTCCCATAGAGAAGGGAGAACGAAATTCCGCGCAGGCTTAAGAATTAAAGTATCTGATGCAAATACAACATTCTCTTATGGTCTGGTGAAATGGAAGCGAGTTTAGAAGGGTATAGACTGTGTTTTTTTTTTGTTTTGAGCATTTCATTGACAAATAATGTGCATTGTATAACACAGCCCGCTGACAGGTGTAATAAACAGGCTGTGGATCAGCTCGTGGGCCCATCCCTCCCGCCAAAAGCTACATTCAAATGCCCTGATGCCGAGGGATGGGAGCCCATGCTGTGCCATGGAACACACACGGACAACAAAAATGTGCACCCAGGGCTTCCCGGAGGAGTCCCGCAGGTTCCGCAGCAGAAGGAATTCACTGCGAGACTAAGCTGAGTCACCCTTTTGGAACTGGTAGGTTGGCAGGGGTGAATGTTTTGGTTCTGTTTTCAAAGCCAATGGCTTCTTGCACAACCGTGTTTTAGGGAGCAGGGGCAAACATCAAACTGTGTGTCTTCTTGGTGTCTTAGATCATGAGGCAACAGATTTATTTTATTTTATTTTATTTTAGTAAGTTTTTAAAACAAAGGAGCTGCCACAGCCCCCACCAGGACTCCCGTGTGGAGCTCTGGAAGTAGCATTCATTGGCAGTTTTCCTATGGTCCTGGAGGGCCCCCATGAATCAATATTTGCCTTTGCCTCTGCCCGTTTGGGAGGCAGCAAATAGACCCGGCTGGTATGTGACAACAGAACAGAAACACTGCCCTACATAACTGTTTATTAGTAGGTTGGGGCTGGTGCTGGGAGGCAAGGAGATCTGCTCCCGGCCAGATGTCCTCATGAAAACAGGGCAGCTATTTTTCTCTGATGAAACAATGAGTGGAGAAGCTTCAAAGATGCTCAAGGTCACCTTCAGGGGCCACCACCCGGACAAACAGGCCTTCTCCCTAGGATCAAACCTGCTTTTGTTTTCCTTCATCCTGTCTTCACAATATAGACAGTCTCCGAAGATGTATCCTAGGCTCTCGCCTGTGCTCCCAGTGCTCGGCAGTCCCATTCATCCCACGGCCTCGTGTTTCATCTTCCTCCCATCCAGTGCCTACTCCGGTCTGACGCTGCACCTGGGAAAGTGACTCTTACCACAGTGGGGTCCTCTGGGTGCTCACACTGGCACAGGAAGCTATGCACAGGCCCTGACTGGGTGATGAGTACATGACAGAAGTGTGGTTGGAGTGCAGACCACCACAGTGGCCTGATAACCGGTGTGATCCAGGGTGTCAGGCGGGTGTTTGTATAGAGGTGATGATTGCAATGATTTGATGATTTGAAAGATGAATGGGGTGTTGGTCAGGGAGGAAGGGGTGGGAGAAGAAAAGCCATTCCAGGTTAAAGGATTATTATGGGTAAAGGCATCAAATTTCCTCAGAGAATTATAAATATATTGGCTTGATTTATAATATAATAGCAAAGTCCCATGTAGAGTTTACTAAGTGCAAGGCACCGTCCAAGCTTTCTTCATACTCCTACCTATCCTGCAAAGCCTGGCCCAAATGATGCTTGCCCTACAAAACCTTTCCTCATCTCTCTTCTGGGAAGCAATCTCCCTTGCCTCTGGGGTGTCATAGCATCTAACCTATGGCATTTCTTTCTTTATCCCATAGTATAGTTAATAAAGTACCTTTAATGTCCTGTATTTGCTATAAGCCTTGAAGGTCTGGATATGGGCAGATGCATCTTTCACCTACCCCCCCACCCCATGGTACCCAGCACAATGCCCTGCACATATTTGTTACTAAAAAAAAATTGCAGCTGAATGAATGGATGAGTGAATGGTCTTTTCATGTGCTGTTGTCATATCACCTTTTCCTTCTCAAAACCACTAGGCGAAGACTTTGGGTGGTGAGCACACAATGCAGTACATAGGCGATAGATACCAGAATTGTGTACTTGAAACTTATGTAATGTTATTAGCCAACATTACCATAATAAATGTAATTTAAAAAATGCTAGTTGAGATTTAAGATTTGAGCTCCCTCTCTGAATTGTGGAACGTCTTTTTAGAGGATAAGATACTCCTACCCATGTCCAGAGTCATTTCGCAGCTTTGAAGTTGGCCCAGCTTAACCTTGTGCATCAAGCTGTTTTGGTTCTTCGCTGTCCTAAATCCATCTCCTTCCTATAAGCCCATTCTTGGAAAAGTTCTTTCTGAATCTTTGTTGCCTTTCTGCCTGCTGGATTCCAGGTGCCCCCTTGATACCAGGATGACAATGCCGTTCTTGAAATCCCCTCACCCCAGCTGATGAACCCCTGAGTTTCGCCCAAGAATGTCCAGAGGGCCAGACTCCTGCTACACAGTGTCTCTCTCCTCTCTTCGCGTTTCTGCACCGAGTTCCCTTACATGCCCCCAGGCCTTCCCACCTCTGCCCATGTCTCCCACTTCTTGATCTCACCTTCCCGACTGTCCCCTCAAGAGTCTCCCGCCATCTTGGTGACACAGACATCACGTCCGTTTCCAGGTCTCATTGTTTTCCCCTGGGAAAGCTTTAGTGTGTCTAAAACCAACTTTCTTTTGGTCTTCCGTTTTGAGTAACCCTAGGGTTTTTTCCGTTCCATATATCACGAGAAGCACTTAGCTTAACGTCTCACATGGTAAGTAATAGTCATTTTCTGCAATTCCCCTGCATGTCTTTGCTCATATTCTCTCCTATCCCCACCATACAAACTATTCCCTTAAGCTCCTTCAGATAATTTAAAGCTTAGACATTCATTTCATGGACATCAATATTAATCAAGCGCACCTTAGGGGCCCGGCATTGTGCACAGCTTGGTGGGGAAGACAGGTGTGTGGAGAGGACTCTGTGTATTCAGCGTGTGGGGACAGGGAGTAGCGGAGAGAGGTGTGTGCTGGAGGAGGCTCCTCTAGGAACTGAACTGAGTTCAGTCTTGAAGGAGCAGATGGCGATCACCAGGTGCACGGTGTGGAATGGCCAAAGACAGGTAGATAGCGGTGCTCGATGGAACATTCCAGGAAGAGTGGAGAGAGTATGGGGCTGGTCTCTTTGATGAAGTCCTTTCTCTCAGCATTATTGCTCTATTGCCTTGGGTGTTTCACTTAATAGGCACTTGTTCTCCCCAGCTCTATTTTAAGTGTCTTAAGAACAAATAGGCTGCCACTTCCTGGGGATTCTGTGACATCACCAGAAGCAGCAGGTGCTATTGAGAACAGATGGCGGGTAGGTGTTGGAGGAACGAGTGGAAGGCCTGCAGGGGTGGCCCCTTTAAATCGAATGGAAGCTTTTGCTCCTTTTGTAAAGATAGCTCCACTCGTACCTTGAAATGATGAGTGAACAGACGATCAATAGCTTCTTGTTCCTGGCCTGGGTGTGGTAATGTCCAGGCCATTAATACGTTCTTGGGCACTTTCCACAGCCGTTTGTTTCCCGAGGTTGCTCTGCAGCATTTCCGAGGTCCTTGGCTTGCTCCTCCGACTGTTTGTACACTCCCGGGGTGGAAGGGCTCTCTCTTCCCTGTTTATGAACAAGGTAATGCATGTCAAATTGCCTTGGCTTACCCAGGCGATTGTGCACCTTTAAAAGGTACGGGGGAATGTTTCTCTGTGGTCAGATTGGCCCATAATGCACATCTGTTCTCTTGACTGAACTCCAGCATTCTGCCCTCGCTGAGCGGCAAACTCGACAACCTGCTCCTGGCTGGCAGCCCGGGCCCAGCACGAGTGTCGCCGTGTGGCCAGCCAGCTGGGTTTGGGGCTGTCCAGAGGCACCAGAGGGTGAAACAGTCAAAAGACTCAAAATCTGTGGGTCCCCATGGCTTCAGAGTGTCCCCAGAAAATCCATAAAGAGTCAGGAGGGACTTGGAGGAAAAGGTGGGAGAGGCAAAGATTTGCTGAGACAGAAGAAGGCATGTTCGCTGCTGCCGGGAAGTTCAAGTGCAAATGGGAACCAGAACCTGCGGTGGTTTTTTTTTTTCCTTTTAGAAGATGGCCCACAAGAGGATTGAATTAGAAAGACACATTTTTGTCTTTCCACACACGCCGGCATTCACCAAATTCTATGCATAGTTTCCACATTTAAGTAACTCCTATGACTAACCTACAGCCACAACCAGTAACAGTGCAGCAGTAAGCTCGGTTGTCTTCAAGGAGGATTTTATTTCCAAAGACCTTCAAAAGACACCCAACACCCCCACCACTTTTACCACCCCCACGACCTCCACTTCTTTCCTAGCTGCCATCACCGCTCACCTGGATTATCGCACCTGTTCTCCTTGCTTCTGCCCTTGCCCCACCACAGTCTATTTTCCACCCAGGTGCCAGAACTTGCCTCCCAAAATAGGGCAGGGTTGCGTCACATGTCTGCTCAGAATGCTTCAGTGGCTTCCCACCTGATGCGAAATAAAAGTCAGGATTCTCATATAAGCCGTCAAGGCCCTTGGCCACCCCTCCTCTTGTGAATCATGACCTCGATTCCTCTTCTCCCCATTGCTCCTTCTGCCCCAGCCATGCCGACTGTCTGTTCCTTTGGTTGGAGTACTCTTCCCCGAGATGCCTCTGGTTCTTCGCTCAACTGAGCTCTTACTTAGGTCACTCCGTCACCATCTTCAGGTCTTTGCTCTACTGTTGCCCGCTCAAGAAGTCTTTCTGGTTGTCCCCATTGGAGGCTGCCCTCCTGGTCATCCACTTCCCTGTTTTAGTTTCTCCACAGTCTTTACTACCCTCTGAGATATTATTGATGCTACTTTTTGGTTTTCTATTTATCTTCAGCTTGAGTTTTGTTGGCTGTTGTTCATGGCCGGATCCCCAATGACTGCTAGGCATGTAGTTGGTGCCCAGTAAAAATTGGTGCAGTGAGAGGATGGCTGGGAAAAAATTGAATCCTGAGAACAAAAGGACTTTGTCTTAGGTTGTGAATGATAAGTAGCACAGGAATGAATATAGGAGAGCATAGGATGGAGACTGCAGCAGCAATCAACTCAACATTCTCGGTGAAGTTATACGCTGCTTCTTGCTCAATTAAGAAAGGGAAAACCCTTTCTTAAGGGTTTTCACAATGATGTGCTATGATAGTGGTGTTAGCAAATGCTTTGGTAGTAACCATATTACAATATATACATGTATCAAATCAACACGTTCTATACCCTTTAAACTTACTCAATGTTATATGACATCTCACTTTAAAAAATCTTCAGTGACAAAAAAAAATGTGTCCAGGAGAATGGAGTTAGAAAGTTTAAAACACGCTACATGAAAAAAAAAACACTACAACGTGGGCAGTAAAACCCCAGTGCCTACAGGACGGGACAGGCAGAGCCCAGCAGAGGGGAGAACTGGAAGGGACTTGATCAAGCTGGAGAAGAGAGATCAGCCACGTGCTCTTATTATAAGCTGATAACATTAGACATGAATACTCAAAAGGTCTATAAAAATATACTTATTTATGCAGTACACTCTTTAAACTTTTTAAAACGATTATTTTTCTTTTTCAAATATCCTCTTGAATAACCCTTTGCTAAAGAAGAAAACAAAGGTAAATTATTAAAATTTCTAAGCAGCAAGAGAAAGTAGAACACTGCACACGAATTTGCGCGACAGAACGAAAGCTCTACTCCGGGGAAAGTGCAGCCCGCACTGGTGTTATCTGTAAACTGCAGAGCAGCAAGCTTTTTTCTGCAAAGGGCCAGAGCTTTGGGGGCTGTATGGTCTCCGTCACAGACTTTTTTTTTTAACATTGCATAAAAAATTAAGAGAACACTGCCTGCTGCTCAATGGCAATGAATTTGAAAACCTGAACAACTTCCTAGCAAACATGACCCAAATTCACCCGAGAAGAACTGATGCTGGAATAGGCCAGTTACCAGGGAAGAAAGTTTATTGAAGAGTTACCATGGCAAAGGGCACCAGAATCAGGTGGGTCTACATGCTCTTTTCAAAACCGATAATTCTATTCGTTAAAAAAAAAATCAAATCAAAACAAAACAAAAACCCAACCATCTAGGCCATACAAAAAGATGGGAAGTCTTGTAAATCCTCTTCTTAGAAGGTAAGGAGCTCAATGTTCTAAAATGGGAGTGGGAAACAAGTCTTTATCTTGGGTGCCAGCTGAGATCAGTGGGCAGGGTCTGCTCGAACCTCCCGTGAGAGACATTGTGGGCACAGATCCAGGGGGAAAAAACTGGGATCTGATTGGTCATCACTGACTCGGCTTGGAATATGAAGTCAGATGGATCTTATGGGATATTTTCCACAGAGCTGGGAATAATTACTCCATGATGTCTTATGGAGTTCTGATCAATTTATTTGAGAAAACTTACATTCCATAAAATTTATGTTCCTCTAATGACCATTCAGTAGCCCCAAGAAAATCATCTAGCTTAAGCTTCCAGACCGAAATCTAACCTTGCATTAATCATCACTGCTATGGGTGTAGCAAATGTATTAGAAAAAACCAACACGCTCATGGGAAACTTCTGTGTTTGAGGGCCATCAAGAGCGGATCATCTTCCCTGACTTTGGTGCTTCTGCCGATTTGTAGCTGAATAAGAGATCTTCTCATTCCAGTGATGAAACATCGGCCTCAGGGCTTTCTTTTCCTAATTCACCAGATGCGAGAAAGGAACTAGACCACAGCGTTTTTTACTTCCAAGGGGCAACTCCTTCACAAGGCTGCGCTGACGACCCTGCCTGGGCACTTCTACTACAGCTCCCCCTGCAGGTAGGAAGAGGGAGAAAGGGCCAGGCTCCGCAGGGAGGAAGAAAGAAGAGCTGCCAGTGCAATGAGTAAATCTTCATTATTATAAAAAAGGGAATCGCGGTTTTACTCTCCTCGTTTTTATGATGAAGTAAAATAAAATGGAAAAGAGGAGCGAGAGAAATGATTGCTTAGTAAACGACTTCAAACCCAGCACGTGTTTATTTAAGCGTCTCTGTGCGAGCATAACCCTGGGTGTCCGTTAAATCAGCAAGCGTGTCAGTTGGCACTTCTGGTTACAGACCATTTTATGGTCATACATCATTCATAGCCGCAAAAGCCATTCGCCCTCTGTCACCCGACCAATCAGGAGCCCGAGCAGCCAGCAGAGAGGAAGCAGAGCAGGAGCCTAGCAGGTTTCCCGGGACTCCTCTGAATTCCCACAACCTGGTTCAGCAGGATGTCACAGAAAACTAGCTCTCCTGGGTTATTAAGGGCCCCGCCTTCCCCTACTCCCCACGAAAGAGCGATATATGATTTCAGGCTCATATTTACCCCACTTCAAGCAACACCTTGCGACATGTGGGGCAAAAGGGCAGCAGGCGTCACACACAGCCCCAGTGTCACGATACCTGCTGGTCTGAACCTCTCCAGGGAGGACTCGGAGGGGCGCTGCTCTCCGCGTCTCCGCAGTGCGCTCCTAGTGCCCACTGGGAGCAGATTTCAAACTGGTGTGAGTGCCTCAGCCATTCAGCAGATAGCCTTGATCTGCCCTTGCTTCACTCTTGCAAGGTCACATTTTTTTTTCACTCTTTGCCCCCTCACTATTACTTTGTTATTGCACCCGAGATGCCTGCCAGACCCCGGTGACCACCCCAGGCCTTGCAAAACCATGAGCCTTTGGGTTCTTCCCAACTGCCTTTGCCTGTGGGATGGTGTTTCCCTCCAAATGCCTTCCCACATCTAGGGTCTTCCCTGCATATGCACTATTTCTTAACTCTTAACTCTTAGTGCACATCTTTGTTTACGAATAAGGCTCAGTAGCGGTGGCCGTAGCCTCCACGGGTGCCAGGGCAGCCCCATCGGGCCGCCCCACTCCATCTCTGCCTGGGCATTTCTCGTGTCTTCCAGCCTCTCCAGTCATAACAGGCTAGGATCAATTTTCCGGTGGCAGCTTGGAAATACTAGTGTGAAATGTATATTAATACAGAAATATATTGTGAAACTGTCCTTAAACAAACAAATGAGCCACTTTAAAATATTACCGCCATAAATGACCATGACAGTAGCACAGCACATATAATAAAAAATAACCGCTGAAGAGAAGCTGCTGAATTACTATAGTAATAAACCAGATGTGATTATTATCATTTAACACGGTCATTGAATACCATGAATCCCTGAAGCCATTAAAATATTTATGATTAAACATTTGCTATTCCTTATAACAGAACATATAGTTGGGTACTAAAAAACTGTTAAAGGGTTATTTCAGCTAATCTATGCCAGTTCTGTAATGGAGGTCAGCCGACATTGCCCGAATCCTTTCAAAGAGGGACGAACAGCTGCCTCTCCACATCTTGACGTATTTCAGGCTGTTCGTGCTGGTGTTACACACCCTCACGGCCCTGGGGAGGGGGCAGCCGCTACACACAACTCAGGTGAAATATATTCCTGTTCTGTGTGCTCACGAACAGATGTGGGCTTAGGGGCTGTTCTGGTCATTCTTCTAGAAAAAAGCAGATGCAGCAGATGCTGTCCAAGGCCTGCTCGTATCCCCTTGGCATTTGTCTTGAGCATCCTTCTGCGAGCGTGTCCCCCAGAGGGCCTTCCCTGGGCCAGCCGGAGCCTGAAGTGCCAGGGAATTAATGCCCCTGGGAGCAGTCCCCAGTCCTGGTTGGGTGCAAGGTGGAGCATAAATATGTCGGCCAAGCTTACGGACATATCTCTCTTTTCAAAATCGGTGCCTTGGCCATGCTCTTGATACCTCGGGTTGCTTTTCTGATGACTGTTTTCTGTTATAATTTCAGTTACCCATAAGGATGGGTTGGTTGTGCTGGATAAATAGTCAGGATCTCCTCAAATGTAGCTGTGGATACTTCTGGATTACAGGGTCAGTCTTCCAGGGAGTTGGCTTCCCATCTGCCTTTATGTGTCTCGGTGGGTCTAGCTCCAGTAGCGCATGAGGGCCGTTGCCAGAAACAGACTCAGTCACCCATGGGGCATCCTGGTGACAGCCTGGGATTGGAAAAGGAGCATCCATGAGAATTCTTCATCCCTGTCGCTTGGGGCTTACCTGAATATTTTAATTATTCATGCTGCTAGAATTGGCTATTCCTTTTAAAATGGATGCCAGCAGCGATTGCCTTTCCTTATATCTTTAGATGTAAATATCTTCCAAGAAATCAGGTGCTGGAGTTGTTCAAACCCTCTAGGGGACAATGTAGTGAGAAATAAAAACGAGACATGTTGGAGAGAGACCTGGGTTGGCATCCCAGATCCGTTCCTTGCCTGCTGTGTGTCTGTGTTATATGCACATCATCTAACTCTCTCGAGCCTCCTCACTTGCCAGAGGCTCAGTTTTCTTGTACGTGGAGTGACCATAGCAATTGTATAAATTGCTATAATGTTTATAAAGCATTTATATATGCTACCTTGTGAGTAATAGGTATTTAATAAAAATTGATGTATCAAATGATGAATGAATGGTGAATTTACTCCCTCTGAAGCTGTTTCTACACTATCACGGTGACAACTCAGTTCTTGGCATAAGATCTTACCTGTTGGGAACCCATTTGGTTCCCAGCATGTTTCTCTCTTGCTTCCCATCATATGACTTTGGCAGGGTTATAAATCTCTGTCACGTGGGTTCTATATTTGTCCTTCTACTCCCAAGTTACGTTTGTCTAGGTCCATCCTGTTCTTGCTGTGGTTTCACATTTGTAAATTTAATAACCCGGGCCATGGTTTGATGTATGCACAGGAAAACTCACAAAGCCTCAGAGTGGAATAAAAAACATTTTCAAAGACCCCTGCTGGCTCAGTCAACCTTAATGAGCTATTAGGTCATTAGAGACTCTGCTATAAATTAGTCATTAGATCAGCAACCGTTCATTGATGACAGGGTTCTCCAACTTAAAGGGCTAGTGCTCTTCAATGCAGATGAGCCATAGCTGGCATCTCTGAAATACTAAAAAATGTAGCTCCATGTCATGTTTTGCACTTGTCACTTATTCTGAAACCTGAAGTGAAGGTTCATCCAGTATGGCCTATATAACCTTAAATTTTCAGGTTACCTTGACTTAGTAAGAATTTCTAATGAAAGAACTGAGGGCTTGTTGTAGTTCACATGTAGATATGTAGCCCAGGTGGGGTAAGATGAGCTCAAACCCTCTCGTCCATGTGCTATATGAGTATCATTGCCTTGCCCATGTTTCTGTGACTTTCTAGGGGCTCACGTTCTTGGGGGTCTTTGCCTCCAATACCTTGTCCATGCTGACCTCTGGATCTCTCTTGAACCCCAAGGTTGCTATGTCTTCTCTGCTCTGTGGCCACCGAGACACCTCCAGTTTCCTTGAGAGTCTCTAACAACTACTCGTGTAAAGCAATATTTCCAGACCTACAGTGACAGTCCTGGGTGAGTGTGTCTGTGCAAATGTGACCTAGCGACCCAGCTTGGGAGATAGCTGCTAACTGAGAACTGACTACTGAACACCATTTTTGGTCATTGTTCCTCTATGACACCCACATCAAGCTAAACCTCTTTGCAAACTGTCTTCCTAAATAGCTCCCACCAGCTGCTCTGCCCCTCTTCTTCAAATACCTCTTTCCCCCTCTCCCTGCTTCTCAGGCTACTCCAGAACCTCAGCATCTGTCCGATGTTACTAAGCAGAGCAATTTGCCTCTGTCTTGGACCCCATCTGAAGGCACCAAAATGGCCCGTCTAAGTATTTGCTGAAATTAAGGCAGTCTTTTCCCTTAAGATGAATTCTGCCGCAGCTAAACGAACAGATGATTGTCCTTGAATATTTGTGGCAGTTGTCTAAGTAATCAAAGATCATGCACGTTAATGCTCGATGATATCATTACTTTCAGGAGTTGTGTTGGAGAACTCCATTACCCACACTGTGTCCACCAAGACAGAGCACTTCCTGGAGTGGACGGGTCTCCTAAGGGTGTTTTGTTGGGTGACAGGTGGAACCGCAGCTTGTCTCTGTGGGAATGCATTTCTCAAGCTATAACGAGCAAATATGACTCATTTTAAAACATGTATTTAAAAATGCTTCCTATCTTTAAATGAAAGTAGATGCTATTGCCTTTTGGATATTGGTTAGAGCACTTTGGAGGAGCGTTCTTCTGTGGGGGCGTCCGTGACTCAGTGCGGGAGGAGGAATCCTCTTCCGAAGTGGGTAGAACCTACTCGCCCGGTTCTCTCTGCCCTGGAGAGGTTGGTGTTTGACAAAGAGTCAACTGCCAGAGATTTCTACTAAAGAGAGCCTATTAATTTAAGCTCATTTCTCTTTACATTTACTTTAATGTTTCAATAACAACATCACTTAATTCTCTCGATTAAAAAAGCAGTAGAATTACCGGGTAAGCTTGTGTCTTCTAAAAGGTGAAATGTGGTTCTCTAACATTAATTTCTTTGGGAATCCTGGGGTGGTACTTAGCAATAATAGCAACACTTTCTTTCCAATTCTTTTTAATTGAGTTGTTACTTTTTGTGAAGGTCAGTGCAAAGCCCTCCTGTACATCATCTGTTATTCTCATAGTGCCCCCTTGAGACAAGTGTTATATTACCTCCTACTTTGGAGGAAACTGACCTCTTATATATCACCCCTGACTCTTTTTTTTTTTCCTGGAAGGCTTCCCTGACTTCCCCTGCTGCCATACCTGCCACATTCTCCTGAAAATGCTTGTCTGCTGGCCCCACCAGACCAGCGAGGGCAGGAATCATGTCTGTGTCACTAGCTGTTGCCCCTGTGCCTGACTCTGTACCTGGCACATCATAAGCGCCTCATAAGTATTTGCTGGCTCACTGGATGGTTGAATTGGTCGGTGTAGAGAGGAGGAATAGCTTACACGAAATGAGTGCGTAGAATATAAAACTGAGACTGAAGCCTATGGTTGCGGGATTGTTCAGCCCAAGGTCTCAAATGTCATGTAGAAATTTCCTTTACCCCCCGCCCAGCGCTCAAATCAAAACAATACGTTGATATGAACAGTAATATCCTCTTGGCTGCCAAGGTGCACAGCTTTAGTCTTTGTGGAAATTTAAGCTCCACGGCAAAGCATCTTCCGCCGTTGGGGAAAGGCTGCATTCCTCCCGGGCTCTGTCCAGAGAGCTTTGTACTGCGCAGGCGCGAAGTGTTAAAGGAAGAAAGACACGGGGCCAGTCTAAAACCCTGGGTTGTTTCCAGCCCGAGAGGTGCCAAGGCCCACCCTTGGTGTGCCCCGAAGGACCCCAGGCCATGCCTCCTCCAGACCATGGTCAAAGCTCCAAAGAAATCGTTTAGAACTCCATAGTCTGGCCTTGAGAAAATCTCAATGGTCCAAAGGCAAAGGGGTGGAGCGGGGTGAGATGATGCAGAATTGAGGACGGTAGGGGTTGTGCAGAATTTCTTTCCTTAAATGAAAAGCCCAAATAAAATAAATAAATGAAAACATAAATCACAGTGTCTTCTCTGGGCTCCTGGCTGGTGGAAAACAAATTAGAAAGGGCTTGAATGAAAGGCATATTGAAGAAGCTTGACTTGAATTAAGTGGTTCTATATTTTAAAAGCACTTTGTTGGGCCCTGTAAAAATAGCCAATAAAAAGGTAGTAATATCCCCCTGGCTCTGCCAGGCAAATACCAGTAATAAAGTAAGCTTGGGGTGGAGGGCATGGGAGAGTATAAGCTTCAGCAGAAGGGAAAGGGGAAGCATGTGGTTTAGAAACACTTCCATTTCTCCCTTAATAATTAATGACGAGGTGCTGTGTTTTCCAATAGACATCATGTGTCTTTCTAACGGCACTCACTTTCCTCTTAAGATGGCCCCAAATGAAATTTAAAGACATAACTTGACATTTTTTCCTTTTGACAGGCAACCTAGAGGAGTTATTTCAGGGCGATCAAAGAGTTATAATTTAAGATCCATTTCACAACCCCTTTCTACGTAGTCTGAAAAAATGTCACAGTGAACGTGGCAGCAAGCGTCCATCTCACTTGTCAATAGTTTATTTATAGCTCCTTTATGACCTGCTGCGCTATTATTTTTATATATATACTTACAAGAGTATTTACTGAGGCCTTGTTTATAGCAGGAAAAAAGGAAGTCACCTTGAATGTGTATCAATGTGGATGGCTGCAGAAATTGTGGTTTAGATGTAATAAAGGATTTAATTATGTAAATGTTAAAATAAACCTGTTATTATATTTTGACCTGTAATGGTAGGGGTGGTAATTTGAAACACCAAGTTTTAAAGTAATATATGTAGTGATCCTACTTTAAAAAATACCTTATTAAATTTGCTGGGGTGACATTGGTTCATAGGGTCATGTAGGTTTCGGGTGAACCTTTGTATGGTACACTATCTGTATCAGTCATCACGTGCCCACCACCCAAGTCATCTTTCGTCAACATATAGGTGGCCCCCTTTACCCTTTACTCAACACCCCACCCCTTTCCCTCTAGTAAACACCATGCTATTGTCTGTATGTGTCTATGAGTTTCAGTTTTATATCCCATATACTAGTGAAATCATATTGTTCTTAGCTTTTTCTGACTGACTGACATTTCATTTAGCATGATATTCTCAAGGTCCATCCATGTTGTCACAAATGGCAGCATTTCATCTTTTTCTTATGGCTGAGTAGTATTCCATAGTATGCAGGTATTATATCTTCTTTATCCAATCGTCTATCGCAGGACACTTGGGCTTTCTCCACGTCAGTGGCCATGCGGCCACTGTGAATAATGTTGCAATGAACATAGGGGAATGTCTATCTTTGCGAATGTTTTCTAGTTTTTCAGGTAGATACCCAGAGAGGGGTTTCTGGGTCATATGGTAACTCTATTTTTAGTTTTTTTTTTAAGAACCACCATTCTGTTTTCCATAGTGGTTGTATCCATTTACATTCCCACCAGCAGGGTTCCTTTTTCTCCACAACCTCTCCAACACTTGTTATCACCTGTCTTGTTGATAACAACAGTGCTAATGGGTGTGAAGTGATATCTCATTGTAGTTTTGATTTGCATTTCCCTAATAGCTGAAGTTGAACATAGTTTCATATACCTGATGGACATTTGTATGTCTCTTGGGAGAAGTGTCTGTTCAGGTCCTCTGCCCATTTTTTAATTTGTTTGTTTGTTTGGTGTTCAATTGTATGAGTTCTTTATACATTTTGGATGTTAACCCCTTGTTGGAGCTGTTGTTTGTAAATATCACCTCCCATTTTGTCAGTTGCCTTTTTGTTTTGTTGTCAGTTTCCTTTTTTTTGTATAAGCTTTTTAGTGTGCTGCTATTAATTTAGAAATAAACATTAACAGGAGAGCTTAGATATTTTTACAGATATACAGAGGCTTGAGCAGTGAGTCTTACAAAAATGGTTGTGGAAGAAGATAGCATGGGAAAAGTTACTAAGGAAGAGCTAAATGAACTTTCTTCTTGTTATGAAATGTTTAGGTCCTTTTGTTTGTAAATGGCAGGTGGGTTGTACAATACCAATGTAATTTCAGAAAGTCATCTTCGGAATGTAATAAACATGTCTGCAATAATAGGATTTAGAAAATAGCAGAATGCATTCCAGACGCCCTTTGATTGTGCATACAGAACAGAGAATTTAGCTATAATTGGCTATAACACAGTTAGGGACAGAAAATGACACACAGTGAAGTTGGGTGATGTAGCAGCCCTGATTAGGGATGGTACATTGCAGCTGAGTGCCAGAAATAGAGTGTCTGGTGATACTGCTCCGTCTCCTTCCTTCCTTCCTTCCTTCCTTCCTTCCTTCCTTCCTTCCTTCTTTTGTTTCCTCCTCCTTCTTTCCCTCCCTTCCCTTCCTCTCTCCCTCTCTATCTTCCTCATTTTTTCCTTTTGTTTAATTGAAGTATCATAATTTAGACTAGAAAACTTATTCTATTATTTCTCAACTAATCAGTTGTCAGCCAAGACTCCATTCTCTTCAGAGACTAACCACTGTGTGGAAAAGGGAAGTAAGAGCCCACGGAGAATTGACTTTTGGAGACTAGATGTAATTTGAATCAAGAATTATAATAGGAAATAAACCATTACAATAAACAAGGAAACATGTATACAATTACTTTCATGGTGTAATTTTATTCACTCTAGTTGAGAAAATAAAAAGATAATACTGACCGTAGCACCTGGGTATTTAATGCAAACTGTAAAATCTGTTATATTAAACAAAGTCAAAAGCAATGTGAAAGATCTTGAATCTATTCAAGGCATGCACCTCATTACAGACTTAGCAAATTAAAACACAAATAGGATTAGAAAAGAAGAATGTAACAATCTCCCACTACAGTCCCTAGAGCATTAAGTCATAAATTGGGTTTGCATTAAATTGTGCCTGCAGTATTGAATTCAGGGAAAGAGCTGTGGGCTGGAGATAAACCATGCTGGGCTGCTCACCAACTTTGGCAAAGCCATGTTTTCTGAGACGTGCAGTAAATTTGTTAGAATACAGCAGGTCCGCACACACACAAATGAGCGCTTAATATCTTAATTTAAAAAATGTCGGTGTCACGCCATATGTGGCCCGCACAGATGTAAATGCAGACAAAAATCCCCACATGAAATGGAGCTGCGTTACCTATGGAAGTTTAAGGCCGTTTCCCTAAATGTACAGCTTAATGTCGGACGTAAATTTGTTTATAAACTCTCAACACAGAGTTTTTGATGAATTTTGTTTTTTGTTTTTATTTTTAATTTTGTTTGTTTGAATGATTGATTTTGCAAAGGAAGGGAGAAAAAGGAGAAAGCAAACCACTCCTTTAGAGAATACATGTAGACTTTTAGAATATCCAAAGGAATGTTCTCTTTCATTCCACGTGAAGATTAGACCTTAACTATTCTGGCTGATTAATAGAAAAACACACATAAATTATTTTAAAAAGCAAGCAGGTATACTTTATTCACTTTTTAAAAAATGATTCAGGCTTTGAAAAACACCGTGCACTACATGGCACGTTGCTGCCATCACAGGGTTCCTCTGTTGGGTCTGTCCCCTAATCCCTGGCACGAAGGAGGCCCACTCTGGAAAAAAGGAGGTTGTTCTGATTACTGTATGGCACCCTCATGTGAATTCATATCTGCCACCTCTTTGCGAATGGGCGGGCCAAATGCAGACAGCTGGCTGCTGGTCCTATTTCCTCAAAGTCACGTTCAGGTACAGGAGTCAATCCATACATTTTATTTTTCTCCAACTTCCTGGGATTGTTATGAGGTCCATGTTAAGATGCCTAGGTGCTTCCAAATGTGAGTCTCCGCGCTCTCACTTCATCACTGAGTGGAAGCCAGGAAAGCAACATGTTCATGGCCACCGGCTTTGCCGGTGCCCCCAGTGAAAGGGTCACCTCTTGTGCTGAGGCATGTGCAGGAACTCTGGGGTTCTGCAGTGAACTAGGTCTAGACCTCGCTGCTAGGGGAAGTCCACGCATCCTCCACCTCCATGTCTTTTTCCTTCCTTGCCTCTGGGTTCCCGTGCTCTGCCTCCCAGCCCAGCCCTCATAGCTGCCCTGGCCTCCCCAGCAAAGGGTTTCTCCATCACACTTAAAAGCAGACAGTCTGTTTCCACTGGCATTGTCTATTTTTAAAAGCTTATTTGGAAGTCTAAATGCCTCCCGTGTTGGCTTTAGTAAGACAAATACGGGCGAAAGCACACAGTGCCCCTTAAGTATGATGGATACTCAGGACTCGCTGAAGTTTCCCATAGCCAAAGTCAGGCTCGTCCTGGTGGCCGTTTTCCTGCCGCGTTATTTATGTGGTGGTTTTACTTCTAATTATGGCTCATGATGGCTGTTAGTGCTGAGCAGTAAGAGAGCAAACTGCATTGTACTGCTATTTAACTCCAGCCCATAAAACGGGCGATAAAGCTGAGGGCTTCACGCTGAAACCAAACCAAAAAAAAAACGTAACTTTTCTGTGACAAGCTCACATCGCTCCTGCCATTCAGAGGCTGGAAACTTTCACCCAGGAAATACCTGGAGGCAGGTGACTTCAGAGGCCGGGCCGTCTCAACCTTCAGCTCTGGCTTCACCTTTAAGTAATCCTTTATTGTGGACAAAACAACCCTAGACCTCAGACATAATTAACACCTGCCAGGTTTAATCAGAGCCCACGTACTTCATTGTTGGGGAACTAATGAAAACAAATAGATGTTACCTAACACTGTAAATAACGAAAGGTCTTTTTGTTGTCCTCAATTTGGATTACTATTTTTTAATGCTAAGAAGCATGTCACCTGGTGTGTGTGTAAACAAAAAAGACAAATGGCCAAGATGAGGATGAGTTGTCCGTAATCTGATTGAAGCGACAGAGCTGGCTCCTAGGAGGACCGCATGGGGCTTAATTATTGGGTTGTTGTTCTTAATGCGTCTAATGTTCACTGGTAAAGAAATCAAGAAAAATGTTAAGAGGTGACTGATATTTCACTATGGCGTTGGGTTGTCGGAGCTTCTGACAGGGAAAAAAGATGTTCTGTGGCTGGAACACAATGTCCAGCCATGTAAATTAATTTGCCCAGATGATATTAAGTGGCGTTTAAAACCTGAATCTGCCCCAATGCAGTCACTCTGCTGGCAGAACCGTCAGGCACAGGGCAAGGACACGCTTGGTTTGGGTGAAGTTGTGATGAGATCAAATAGCTGGGAAACGCCCCTTTTCCTCTGTTTTGTCAGTTTCTTTTCTTTCCTGGCAGAATGTGTCTGGATTTAAGTAAAATGTCTGCTAGTGTTTGCATAATAAATACATTATTTAAAAGCCTGTGGCTACTCTAGCCTTTTGGGTATTAGGGGGAAAACCTATACTCATTGTTGAGTTCTACAGGGCTCATTTGGTTGAATGTAATGATTTCCATCCTCTCTTTTCTTTTCTTTTTATTTTTTTTTAATTTTTTAAAAGATTTTATTCATCCATTTTTAGGGAGGGAAAGGGGGGAGAGAGAGAGAGAGAGAGAGAGAGAGAGAGAGAGAGAGAGAGAGAGAGAGAGACATCAATGTGCGGTTGCTGGGGGTTATGGCCTGCAACCCAGGAATGTACCCTGGCTGGGAATCGAACCTGGGACACTTTAGTTCCCAGACCATGCTCAATCCACTGAGCTACACCAGCCAGGGCTTCTCTTTTCTTTTATAGTGTGAGTTTCACAGTCCTGTGTGTGACTGCACGTATGTGTGAGTGTGCGTGTGTACATTCACACGCACCATCGCTTATACTCATGTGGTCCTGCAAATTCAAGTTTGCCTATCAGAGGTCTGACTGTGTGCATTGGGCATTGCCTTCAGGATACCATCATCAGGGAGCTTGCAGGTCTCCTGATAAATTTAGGGTACCCCAATGACATTCAGCCATTAAGAAACCCCAAACTGGACAACTGGATTCCAGATGAACAGGAACTGGGTTATTTGGCTTATTTTAAAGCAGCCATCCAAATGATTTTAAATACTCTAAGTCATCAAATATACGCAAGGCTGGGCAAAAGTAGGTTAATAATAATCATGAATAATATAATAATAAATAACAATACAAGAATAAACTGTTTTGTGTACTCACAACGGTAAATCTACTTTCCCCACCCTGTATGTACTGAGAGCTCAGTGTGTTCTAGTGTCCCATGTTACAGGTGAGAAAGCTGAGGCTCAGAGAGGGTAAATCACTTCCCCCGGATCCCTAGCCGAGTGGTTAGTCTGCGGACTACCTAATCCCAACTTCGAACAAAATCCTTTTGATTCTCCCATCTGTGTTTCTACCACCCTCTGTGCCTCAATCAACAGTGAAACCTTCATGTTGTAACAAACACTAAATGTCTCTGTCTGGCCCCCTTTTTCGATAGGGTCTATACATCTGGCAGAAACAGGTGATTGACCTTCTCCCACCCAAGGAGAAGCAGCAACTTACATGGTCTCAAAGTCCTGCCCAGTTCTCTGGGGTGTCTGCCTCCCTGTTCCCTTAGAGACCAGCCTTTTGCCTCAGTCAGCTCCCAGGCCCAGCAGACTGAGGCTGGGTTCCCAGGGACACAGGAAGGACGTTCGGGTAGAGAGGAACTGAGAGAGAGATAGAGTGCTGATCCTTTCTGTCTTTTCCAAGCCTTTTCTTCTTGTCTTGGCTCCTTTTAGAGCCACATTGTCATACATTGGCACCCCTACCTGAGGGCAGGGAGAGGAAATGAAAAGAGATGAAACCAGACCACAGCTGTGGTGTTAATAGGCCTCTGATTTAAAAAAAAAAATGATAGAGAATGAGGCTGAAACCAAGCTGCTTTCTCTTAGAAAATGCTGGCAGTAATTTTAGTGGCAGTTTTTGGCATCTGAATATATTAGCTAAAGTGTTTGAATATGATGAGATATGGAGTGTGGTGGAGTGCAGAGAGCCCAAGACTCACTGATACGATCCAGGTGAGCTTGGGCAAGCATTTCACCCTTGTGGGCCTTAGTTGCCTTTTTTGCACTGGGTGCACATCAAGCCAGATGACCCCTGAGATTTCCTAGGAACGTGGCAAGAAGCAGGGCAGATCACCTGCACTGACCTCAGCTGACTGGTCTGAATCTGAGCTCTGTCACTCAGTGTATGCAAGGGCTGTGTGCAGTGGAGCCAGCCATTTCACTTCTCTGGGCTCAGTTTCCCCCTCTGTGAAATGGGAATGAGATGTCTACCTTGGAAGGTCCTCAAGGGCTTTCGATTGGTTAATGCATGGACAGTGTCTGGAGAAAGCATTTTCCCAGGGCCAGAAGGAAGAAATGGTGAGTGGGGTGCTTTAAAGGTCAGGGAGGGAAGATGCTGGTCTATGAAGAAGTCTGGCCTGGGGGTGCTTGTAGGGCTCTGAATGCCCCTTGCCAAAGGAGGAGAAGATGAAATCACTGCAGTAGTGGGACAGAAAACTGGATGCCTTGACGACAGTCTTTGTTGGGAATATCACCTTTGGGGGAAGGAAAAGAAATCTCAGAACACCCTGTCTCCTTGCTATTGCTTTTCATTTCCTCACTCTTTATTTTTAATGAAGATGGGAAGGTTTATAACTTTGACAGTTCCATTTATTTCTACCATTTTCATCTAAAACAATACAATGAACAGCAATTATTTCCACACGTTCCCACTGCAGCTGCATAAATGTCAGTATCACTTAAACATGTTCTGTGTACTCTGTTGTTTCTTCTGTCTTCTGTCTGTCCGTATTTCTCTTCCCCTACCTCCAGCCACCAAACCATCCCCCCTACTTCCTCTTTTTGTCTCCATTCTCCTCCTCACAGCGGGGCACAGGAAAACACCAAATGACATAGTTGAACTGAAGGGGCTGAACCCATGACTAGGGACCACATGCAGGAAGAAGCCCAGGAAAGCAAATCCTTTCCAGAAGGGCACAAGGAGGGCTCTAATGAACAAGGGAGGACACATTCCATTCCTGGGCTCACTGTCCAGTACCTCCAGGCCACAGGGGGCACCCTAGCTGCTTCTGCAGTCAGGGAATCTGACCCGCCCCTATCAGCATCAAGCGGAGGCCAAAGGATCTTGCCCCTGAGCAAAGGGAATGATATGACTCCCAAGCTTCAATTCTCCCCAGGGTTCCTCCTCAGGTCTCACTCACCCTGGGGCTCTACGGACACACCATGTCCCGAGAAGGCATCAGGAACTTTCTTTGTGTAATCATGGTCAAAAACTTATATTTGTTTAGGATTTGCTCCTATAGGTAAAACTAACATGTAATATTATATTAGTTTCAGACTTCCAGTCAAGATGGAGGCAAAGGTAAACACACTTTGCCTCTTTGCACAACTACAGAAAAAATTACAACCAGACCTCAAAACAAATAACACCCAGAACCATCAGAAAATGAAGCTGTATGGAACTCCAAAAACCAAGGATTTTAAAACGCCACATTCATCCATATGAGTGTCTTTTCTACAACAGGCCATGCTACTAAGACAGGGAGTCAAAGTAGCTCTACCTAATACATAGAAACAAACACAAGGAGGCTGCCAAATAGAGGAGAAAAAGAAATATGGCCCAAATGTAAGAACAGAACAAAACCCCAGAAAAGAACTAAATGTAACAGAGATAACCAACCTATCAGATGCCGAGTTCAAAACACTGGTGATCAGGGTGCTCAAAGAGCTCACTGAATACAGAAATGGAATAAAAACAACCCAGGCAGAAACGAAGGTTGCAATAAGTGAAATAAAGAAAAATCTACAGGAAACCAACAATAGAAGGGATGATGTCAAGATTCAAATCAACAATTTGGAACACAAGGAAGAAATAAGCATTTGACCAGAACAGCAAGAAGAAAGAAGAATTAAAAAAAAATGAGGATAGTATAAGGAGCTTCTGGGGCATCTCCAAATGTACCAACATTTGAATCATAGGGATGCCAGAAGGAAAAGAGCAAGAAATTGAAATTTACTAGAAAAAATAATGAAAGAGAACTTCCCTAATTTGTTGAATGAAATAGACATGCAAGTCCAGGAAGCACAGAATCCCAAACAAGAGGTCCACTCCATGACACATTGTAATTAAAATGCCAAAGGTTAAAGATAAAGAGAAAATCTTAAAAGCAGCAAGAGAAAGGCAAAGAATTACCTACAAAGGAGTTCCCATTAGACTGTCAGCTGGTTTCTCAAAAGAAACTTTGCAGGACAGAAGGGAGTGGTAAGAAGTATTCAAAGAGATGAAAAGCAAGGACCTACATCCTAGATCACTCTACCCAGCAAACTACCATTTAGGAATGAAGGGTAGATAAAATGCTTCCCAGACAAGGTAAAACTAAAGAAGCTCATCATTACCAAGCTGTTATTACATGAGATGTTAAAAGGACCTATCTAAGGAAAAGAAGAAGAAGATCAAAACTGTGAGCATTAAAATGGCAAAAAATTCACAACTATCAACAACTGTATCTAAAAAACAAACTAAGCAAACAACTAGAACAGGAACAGAATCATAGAAATGGAGGCCACATGGAGAGTCAGCAGTGAGGAGGGGGAAAGGGAGAATGGGGGAACAGGGGAAAGGATAAAGTAGCGCAATTGGTAGGTACAGAATACAGGGTCTGGTGCAAATAATGCCCCTTTTTATTACACATTTTTATTACAAAGTCATATGTAATTCTATAACATAACTATCATACTCAAGCATATCATGTGATATTTTAGGTGAAATTTTCAAATTAAAACTGTAAATTATCACACCCATATTATTACCCTACCAACCACACTCAAGCAGGCTTTACTTTTGTAGATGCTGTAGACAGGGGGAGGGTAAGAATAGTATAGGAAATGGAGTGGCCAAAGAACTTACATGCATGACCCATGGACATGAACCAGGGTGGGGATTGCTGGAGGGAATGGGGCTACCAGGCAGAGGGGAGCACAGGGGGAGAAATTGGGACAACTGTAATAGCATAATCAATAAAAATATTTTTTAAAAATGAAATTAAAATATTACATTAGTTTCAAGTATACAATGGTGATTCTATATCTATATACCTTATGGTGTGATCACCATGACGAGTCTGGTAATCACCTGTCACTGTGCAAAGTTACTGTGATACTATTGACTATATTCCTTGTGCTGTACATGACATCCCTGAGGCTCATTTATTCTATAAGTTTGTGCCTCTCATTCCCTTTCACCTTTTCCACCCATCCCCCCATGCCTCTCCCCTCTGGCAACCATCAGAAAATATGGAACGCTTCACGGATTAGCGTGTCATCCTTGCGCAGGGGCCTTGCTAATCTTCTCTTTTGTGTTTCAGTTTTAGACTTTGTATTGTCAAAGCAAGCGCTCTGTAGGATTTTTTCTCTGCAATTCAAATCTGTTTCCAAAATCAATCTGGATTTCTTTTATCAGTACAACAGAAGACAGAACGACAGAGAAGGAAAGGAGGACTTGAACTGCTGAAAAGGAGCAGAGGCGTCAGATGCCCCCAGACGTCTGAGATAGAGATAGGACGATTAGGAGAGTTAAGCAGGGCTTATGCCACGGCAAAAAGGGAAACCTGGGGTGACACAGTTCACGTCATCTGACAAAATAGAGCCTGCACATGGTTTTTGTGCTGAGCCGCTGCTTCCAGCACAAACTCGAGGAGAAATTTAAGACAATCGTGTGGGGGGCCCCTGCAGAGGCAGACCGGAAGGGCTCGCGTGGGCCAAGGAGTAAGTCCCGATGGGCCCTGAGGGGCTGGGCTCTGATTTCTCTCCTCGTGCTTCCCTACTGCAGGGTCTGCCTCAGGTTGGGAGCGCAGTGGACCTGCATTTGGATACTCTTATTTGTGTGATGGGGGCTCTCCTTCTCCCTGCGTCTTTGGAAGAGGGGAAGGTGGCTCGTGATCCCGGCAGCAACACGGAAACCCCTCCGAAGAGCCACACAAATTCACGACCTCCCATTCCGTCAAGTTCCCCCTCTGCACAATGATCCCTAGTTAGCCTCAGAAAGATGAGAATTCATGTTTGAGCGCCTTTAAGGAAGGAGTCGGTTCTGGGTTAGGTAGTATAGTACACCACTACAAAGGTTCTCCAAGCATGTCTTTTGCGTTCCCACACACGCAACAACTTCACTCTAAGCACCCATAGGTAGACTTCAGAATGTGGTCATTATACACCTGAATTTATCACAATCCGGTTCCCAGCCCTGTTCTTTTCCTCTAAGTGGCTTTTTTTCTAGATTATACTTCAACCCCAAAGGACATACTTTTGAGAAAATACTCCATTAAAGACATTGTTGGAGCAACTTTTATTATTCATTAGTGTGCTTTAAAGTGGACCTAAATAGGAATGCTTTTTGCTAAAAGTAGAAATACATCCATTTCTGTGATCTAATTATACAATTGGTTAGAATTTCTATCTATCAGTTCAAAGGGAAACTTGGTTTCAGTGAATTTGTTTTTAATAAAAACGTGTTATCTATGATAAATATATTCCACTTTGTTCGAATGGATTTGATTGGCAAAACGTATTGAGCAGAAGTACTGGTAGAGCTTAATTTCATTGCTTTGAGAAAATGTATTGAATGCTGGTTTGAATTAAATTCTATTTGTTTTAATAAAAGTGTATTGGCCTGAGTGTACATATATTTGTTTTAGTGGCAGTGCACTGGATCCAATAAAACTATATTGGCTTCACTGCTTATGCCTCCTTTTCAGTGAAAATGGATTGAATGGGAAAACGAAATAGGCATGAAGCAGCCAGCCCCAAGGTCTCTGCTTGGCGAGAGTATCCAAACAGCAGAGGGAATGTGTTTCCATAGCCTTTACATCAAAACACAGCTTTAAATTTAAATACTTGACTATCAAGAACTCAGCTGTGGGACTGAATTGCCCCCATAAAGAGTGCAATTTTCTGGAGCAGCCCTTTCCACGGACGAATTAAGGGGCTGTCCAGGACACCAGAGGAAGAGATTCTAAGAAAGCCAACAGCAGGTTTGTCAACATCCCTTAAGCTTTATATGGGCCTCACGGGTTCCAATAAGAGGCTGTCTACCAGGCATTCCCAAGTCCCGTAAATGAGCGGAACACAGATCATGAGGACTCCCCGAGGATGGTGTTGGCCCATGAGCACTGAAATGAGTTTGACTTTGAGCTGATTAAAAGGGGAGAAGAATTGAAAGAAGTGTTACCCTGAGACACATATCAGAATTACTGGATGTTTCATGGATTATAGATCCTCAGAGAGGAGTCAGCTCTCCGGAGGGAGTTGACATTGGTCCTGTTATCTAGGAAATGGCACTTATGCAAAGTGTCACGACCACACTGTGTAATGCATGTGGCTCCCAGGTGCCCAGGCCTACAGGTGCTCTTTTGTATCGATGCCCTGACCCAAAAGCTGGAGTTCAAGTAATGCGGATTAATAATAACATTGGCTGTTGTTCTTATGTGACTGTCTGACTATTAAGAGAGTATGTGTTCTGAATTTTTTTCCCCTAGAAGATGAACTTGACCTGATCTTCTACCTAGTTTCGTTTAGACTTGATGAGAAATAAATGCAAATTCCATTTTCATTAAGACCTTTACTCCAACTAAATGTGCTAACAAGCTCTAGACTTCCACTTTCCCACTGATAATGCTAATTCTCGACTAGTGCCATTACCAAGAAACCCTAAACCCTTGGTGTATAGTTGCTCATTTTTTGAATGCCTGGATTCTCATAAGACCCTACAAGGCTGAGAGAGAAAAAGCGATGCGTGGATTTTTTTCCTCTGTGGAAATTCTCCCAATTCTGTGTGGGAAGTCAAGGATAAAATGGGATTTGTGGTAGAGAACTTTGCCGTGCTGTTCTTGGAGAGGCGACGTCGCAACCCTGGGGGACAGCAAGTGTCAGAGTGGAGTATCGATCCACCACATTGTACAAGTATGATGTGAGACTGAATGTACCAATTTCAGTGTGACTTAATTCACTGTCCTAACAGTGGAATTTTCAAAATGTAACCCTAGGATATTCCCAGTGTCAAACAGCAGGAATGCAGAAACGTACCCTATGTTGGGAAGGAGCATAGCAGGATCTTGAGGGTGGCTGTGCAGAGAGACAAAACATACCTGGGAACTGGGAAATCTCATGTGTAGATTTGCAGGGTGTCCCTGACCACAGGCTTGGAAAAAAGCACATCTCCAGGAAGACCATTCAGAACAGGCATTCCCTCTGGAGAGACCGGCGAGAGACAGGCACTCACTGAAATTGCCTGGGAGGTGATTCCAGGAAACCTCAGAAGGTGAGTGGGGAAGTGCGACAAAGGAAGGAGGCAGCACACAAAGGGGTTGTTGTCAAGCAAGCCATGCCCGGGTCAACTGGAGATGGATCCTGCTGTAGAATCTGGGATTAAATGCGGAGTCTGTGTTTTAGAGCTGTTCCACGCAAGGGGCCGGGGAGTCGAGGTATTTACATAACAGTACCAACTTATACACCAGCCCCCGTCCTCACTGCTTGAGAGCATCTTCCAAGGACCATTAATACTCTGGTGAATGTTCCCTGCCAGGTGAGCAGGCACGGTGGGCACTGACCATGAGAAAAAGCTTTAAGGCAGAGAATGCGATTGGAATAGGTAAGGTTCAAGGTAAGGGCAGAGCACTGACAAGATCTGCTGTCCCCATGAAGCCCATTTTACAGATGAGTAGACTGAGATACAGCGGGAATGTAGTTTTCCCAGTGACACACAGCTCATAAGCAGCACCAGGCAAAATGCAAATCCACCCTCTGTTTCACTTGGAAGGCAATGACAACCATCTGGCCATATTCCCTTGCCATGCTGTCCAGCTGAAGAAGTTGGGGTGCCTCTCAGATTTAAAAACCATTTCTTGATGGGGTTTATGCTGCTTCAGGGCTGAGCACTGCAAGTAGGAGACAGGACCTGGGAGTGCTACATTGCTGAGCTCTGTCTCTAAGAGTGGCCAGAGAGTAGTCGGTGTTAGGCTGAACTGAATCTTGGTATCTAGGTGTCTGGTTACTGAATGCTAAACCCAGTCCGTCCTAGGGTATTTCTGCCTAAGAGTCAGTGCAAATAACTGCATGCTCAGAGTCACGTGCTCTGGGTCGCTTTCAGGGAGCCACGGGTCCCCTAGCTATCTCCCAGTTCCACCAGGCCCCGTTTTGTCCCCCTGTCATTGATCCTTTTGCGATTCGTTTTTCCATTTCAGGCATGCTTGCTAGCTGCTAGCTGCTTTGTAAAGTAAGTTATGATGACTTCGTATGACAAAAGAGAACAGCCATCCTCACAGCTGTTTTGATCCCATTTAAGGAAACAGTGTTGACATCTGAATGCCACAACCGCAGAGAGGTGGATGGGTTGTTGTGGCTGCTGGGAGAGCTGCTTTGTAAAGTAAGTTATGATGACTTTGTACAATAAAATGAAACAGCCATCCTCACAGCTGTTTTGATCCCATTTAATGAAATGGTGGTGACATCTGAATGCCACAACCGCAGAGAGGCGGATGGGTTGTGGTGGCTGCTGGGAGTGGAAAGATCAGTAGTATTCCCCAGACTAATACCTCAAACTACAGTTCTGCTGTTAGCATTGTTCTCTGTCAGTCCATGGCTGCTGCTGTGCCCCTCTTACTAGGGACAGACTTCAGGTAGAGCAACAATCCTCTAGCTATTTTTTTTTGTTACCTGTAAACACGATTGGACAGCCAGGACAGAAATAATGCATGCAGTATTGTAGAGATAAGTAAAATATGTCGGTGGAAAGAAGCAATCAGCTAACAGTTCCTTTTTGAGAACTCAAAACATATACTGTCTCAGGAGAGCCAATAGACTGTGTGTCATCCCATCAGGAAGTGCCAGGACAATCTTTAGTTTCTCCTTCTTTGTCGCACATAAAGTAGGGAGAGCAGTGCCGGGGAGATATCAGACAGCAAACACAGAACCAAGTCAAGGAGCCAGTCTCACCGCAATCAATTATGTGAGGGTATTATCAAATCAATGAATTCACAGTGTGAATGCTCGCGGCAGATGGACGAACACTTGTCGGCTATCTGGAGCCGGGAGAGTCAGATTTATTTTCCAAGCTTGTTTGTCTCATTTCTCCTGCCTGGTGCTGGAAGGCAGAGCATGCATCTGTGGTTTTTCAAATGCAGGAGATCGCTGACTGTTTTATAGTGGGTGAGATTGGGCTCTGCAAGCTGAACTCTCTAGGACTTCTGGCTTTTATCTCCAAATGCGGACAAAGGGGAGCAGGTTTGGCATTGGGTTTCTGCCCATGACTTTTGGTTCCCAGCAACAACAGAATGGGGTTGGCCCGTTCCATGAACTGGTCTCCCAGACTTGGCTGTGATTGTGGGATCTGCTCCACTATGACCTCAGGGTTGGGCTTCCAAGAATCTTCTGCCAGAGGTATAGCCGAGTCAAGATGGCAGCCCTCTTGCACCCAGAGGTATTACCTGCGGTTGCTGGGCAGTGAGTGCTGTTACATCTTCTCACCACAAAGGGTTCTGGCCTTCTCAGTTGGCAGAGAACTTGAGATAAGCTCTGGCCTGAGCTGGTCAAGAAGTAAAGGGGCATCTTTTGAGTCAGAATTGTAACTTCACAGCACCTGCCCTCCAACTCCATTTTTCAGGTTTCCTCTCATAGGAGGAATCATCTTTTCCATTTTGTTACTGGGGCAAGCAGAAGTTCCTTAGTGTTCCTGAGGTCAAGCAAGGGGTCCATGAACACACCGAGTCTAAATTTGCAGCCCCTTAACCTGGTGCATGACCAAGGACCACGTTACACAAATTCTAAATGCTTCAGGGTAGAGCAAATCATAAGTCTCCAGGGCTGGTGGGGACCAGCCAGAGTCTAAGGCTCGATGATGCCAGAACCCCCCGACACACCTAGCCCATCACTGACCAAATAAATCAGACTTTCTGGGTGATTCCATCATGCAGTTAGGGTTGAATCGCTGTAACGGGCATTGAGGGTATTCTAATGTGGAGAAAAGCAATGAAATGTGACAAAGGCCATAATGGAAGTGAGCGCATGCTTCCAATGGGGGCAGAGAGAAGGAGTCCCAAACACAGGTAGGAGATGAAGTCCATAGTGGCTTCCTGGAGAAGGTGACCCTGAGCTGCTTTCAATAAAGAAGCAGGAATTGTGCATTATCCAAAGAAGGGGAAGGCAGACTGTGCAAACTCTTGGAGAATCTCCAAGGAACCTACTGTGGTTGACATGTATAAAACAAGTCAGAGGGAGAGGGCGGGCAGATGGAGAGAGAGATGCATTGGACCTCATGATGAGTGCACCGTGCAGGGGAGTTCAGCCCAGGTTTCAGAGGAAAGCCCCGTGAAGGCACTCATCTGATCAGATTTCAGTTTCAGAGAGGGTATTCTGGCAGCTGAATGAGAAAATAAGTAGGAGGGGGTTCTAAACAATTACAGAACCAGCAAAAACCCAAATCACTCAGTTTGCCACCATTGTGAGTTAGGGTTCGGGTGTGTATCTCAGAAAAGAAATAGAAGCTGAAATTTTCTTGAAAAAAAAATTACCATAAAATCCCCATTGGATTCTTTTAGGGAAGCAGTTTCTAAAAATGGAAAAAAACCCCTGAATTTGAAATAGAAAATTTAGAGGTTTGCTCCAAATCTATGGTTTGTTTGATTCTCTAAACAAACCACTTCTGGCTTGGGCTTTCTGGGGTGATGATGGCTGATGAGTCCTGTTGTTCCCCACCTGCCAGCTTGAAGGACAGAGCTTTGTAGGGCCAGGAACCCAACTCCCGGGGCCAGAGAAATTTGGATTTAAATCCCAGCTCTGACCGCAACAAGCTGTGGGACCCTGAGAAATTTACTTAACCTCTCTGTACCTTAGATTACTCATCTGTAAAGTAGGGTGACAGTATCATGTCCATCCCGGGGTTACATGACAAAAGACATGTAAACACATGGACATGCATGTCAAGAACCTAGCACATGAAAACACTAAAAAATGACCAAAGGAATGAAAGGACACAAAACTAAAAACAAATGACACTGAAAGGAAATGTGATGGTCCGCTAAGAAATTCCTATTTTATTCCACTCTGACATGATCTGGAAACTTCATTTTTTAACAAAAAGGGAGAGAAACTCATTGTCACTGTGCAGTTCAGCCCTTCCAACCAGTCGTCATGACTTCAATGCCAAAGAACGGAATTAACCTGATGATTTTTGCTCCAAGTTGCTGAACCAAAACCTAACCTGCAAAATGATCCGTGTCCGCTCCTGTGACTTTTACTTGCTCTGGTGAAGGCAGAGGAGGGTTTGACTCCTTCACTTGTGATATCTGCGGTAACCCATCAGCGGCTGAGCTGAAGGATGTGTGCGGCGCTCCCTGGCCCCCTTTAATGCGCCATTAAATCAAATACTCTATTAGCAGAATTAGTTCATTCAGTGTCTGCACAGAAATGTCCTGCGAATTGTGTGATGTCTCTCGCAAATGGCCCTGCACTCTGGGGTCTACTTCAGCAGTTTATATCCTGTGGAGGAGGACTGAGCTGCCCCAGGATCTGACTGCCTTCCTCTATGTGAAATATTATGGCTCCCACAAAGGATAATTACTTCGATCATTTTGCCATGTGCAAACCTGGTGAATTCAAACGCTGTTGATCAGGCTCTGGCCCAAAGCCTGCTGTCCTCACACCTGCAGCCCAGGGCCCGCCTTGGCCATGGACTTCCCGCCCTCTCAGCTTCTCTGCCCTGCATAGGTCCATTCCAGATGCTGGTGCCAAAATACATGCATTTGCTGAGAGTAAAAATGTGGAGAAATCCTTTTCTGCAAAGACCTGGGCAGGAACAAAGCGTGCCCCCACTTTTGTATTCTCTAGCAAGAGCTGCAGGTTGAAACTCAGTACCCATATTTCCATTCTCTGCTATTTACACTCCATAAATGTGAAAGTGGGCAATGCTACCTGCTGTGCCTCCATCCTAATAATCTCATGCTCCGAAGATTAGCGGGCATGTCAAGCACACAATGTCACGTTCAGGTTGGGCATGTGGAGTGCCGCGTGATGCTTCATTTGCCAGGGCTCTGGGCCGCTGCTGAGGGTTCTCTGGCTCTTTTCCTTTGTGCTGAGCTGCATTTAGCCAATGTGTATGTCATCTGTTATGCTCATTCCTAAAGTAGCGAGTTGGTGTTTTAGGGAAGTATTTGTTCTTGGAAGAGATAAACCTTAGGAGACTTCTGGTCAAGATGGTTGCATAGGTAAACACAGTTTGCCTCCCTGTACAACCACATCAAAAATATAGCTGAACTATAGAACAACCATCATTCAGAACCATCAGAAATCAAGCTGAATGGAAGTCCTACAACTACGGAATTAAAGAACAAACTACATTGTGACTGGTAGGAGGGGCAGAGATGTGGAACAGGCTGGACCCACACTCACATGTGGCAGATAAAAATTGGCAGGGCTATCTTGGGAGTGAAGGGCCCCAGCCCCACAACAGGCCTCTCATTCCAGGGCTCCAGTTTCCAGGAAAACAAGTCTCCATAACATCTGCCTATAAAAACCAGTGGGGATTGAGGCTTTGGAAGACAGAAACTGCTGGAATTCCTGGAAGTTCCTCTTAAAGGGCCCACACACAGACTTACTCAGACTCACTTGCTCTGAGTGCCAGCACAGGGGCAGCAGATTTGAGAGGCACAATAGACATACAGGCGAGAACTGAACTGCCCAGCATCAGGGTGAGAGCTGGGGAGCAGATTTCTCCCAGACAGAAGTACTGGCAGAGGCCACTGTTCCTTTTCTGAACCCTCCCTCAACAGAGTCACAGAGCAGCAGGTGGGCTCCATATCAGAGACTCCATTAACCTAGCTCTTACTGTTTGTCCCACCCTGGTGATTCCCTGAGGTCCCACGCCATCCAACTTGCAGGCCAACCCAAGCTGTTTCCAGTGGCTTTTCTATATGAATGGCTTGTCGTGGCCCATGCTTCAGATTTTCTTAAATTCTCTTAAACAAGCAGCATCTGCCTTTAGCGCAAGCCACATACCTCTCAGTAAGTTGTCCCAGGACTGGCACTAGCAGCAGCCAGCCTTGGTTCACAGCTTGGCCTTACCTGGGCACCTCCAAGCCCAGCACAAGTAGCAGCCATCTGCAGATTGCTTTGTAGATTATGGTGTGTGACCCTGAATGGAACAGAGGTGGTGGCTGACCTTGGATGTGCCAAGTGCAATCAAGGATCAACTACAATAGGAGTGTGTACACACACCCACACAGTGGGTGTCCCTTGAGTACCTGGCTTGAGTAATAGAGGAGGTTGTGTCACTTAACATCTCAGGACACCTATTATATTAGGTCACTTTACCAAGCTTGGGAGATGTAGCAGCTCTACCTAACACATGGAAACAAACACAGGGAGTTTGCCAAAATGAGGATACAAAGAAACATGCCCTAAATGAATGAACAGAAGAAAACTTCAGAAAAAGACTAAACTAAATGGAGACAAGCAATCTGCTAGATGCATAGTTCAAAACACTGGTTATAAGTGTGGTCAATGAACAACAGATGAACTCACAGAGACTTTAGCATCATAAAAAAGGACATGGAAACCACAGAAAGAACGAGTTAGAATGAAGGATACACTAACTGAAATGAAGAACAATCTACAGAGAATCAACAGTAGAGTGGATGAAGCTGAAAATCAAATCAGTGATTTGGAACATAAGGAAGCAAAACCAACCAGTCAGATCAACAAGAAGAAAAAGGAATCCAAGCCCTGACTGGTGTAACTCAGTGGATTGAGCATAGGCTGCGAACCAAAGTGTCACAGGTTCGATTCCCAGTCAAGGCACATGCCTGGGTTGCAGGCCACGGCCCCCAGCAACCGCACATTGATGTTTCTCTCTCTCTCTCTTTCTCCCTTCCTTCCCTCTCTAAAAATAAATAAATAAAATCTTTAAAAAAAGAAAGAAAAAGGAATCCAAAACAATGGAGCCAAAACGAGAGGCTCCAATTCAAAGGAACCTCTGGAACAACTTGTAGTGTACCAACACTTGTGTCATGGGGGTACTGGAAAGAGAAGAGAGAGAGCAAGAAATTGGAAGCCTATTTGAAAAAATAATGAAAGAAAACTTCCCTAACTTGGTTAAGGAAATAAACATACAAATCCAAAAAGCACAGAGAATCCCAAACAAGATGAACTCAAAGAGCCTCACACATAATTAAAATGCCAAAGGCTAAAGATAAAGAGAGAATCTTAAAAGTGGGAAGAGAAAAAGAGTTAGTTACCTCCATGGAGGCCCCATAAGACTATCAGCTGATTTCTCTGAAGAAATTTTGCAGGCTGTAAGGGAGTGGCAAGAAATATTCAAAATGATGAAAAGCAAGGTCCTACAACCAAGATTAGTCTACCCAGCAAAGCTATCATTTAGAATTGAAGGACAGATAAAGAGCTTCCCTGACAAGAAAAAACTACAGGAGGCTATCACCACCAAACCAGCATTATGTGAAATATTAAAAGATCATCTTTAAGAAGACTATAAAAAACATGAACAATAAAATGTCAATAAATACATATCTATCAACAATTGAATATAAAAAACAAGCAAGCAGAACAGAAACAAAATCATAGATACAAAGAACATTTTGATGGTTGCCAGATGGGAGGGGGTAGGGGGAGTTGGGCAACAAAGATGACGGGATTAAGAAGTACAAATTGGTAGTTAGAATAGTCATGGGGCATAAAGTGCAGCACAGGAAATAAAGTAGCCAAAGAACTTACAAATGACCCGTGGACATGGACACGGGGTGGAGATTGCCTGAGGGAGTGAGGGGGCTGAGTGAAGGGGGACGAAGGGGGAAAACAGACAACTGTAATAGCATAATCAATAAAATATAATTTAAAAAAAAGAAAAGGAAAAAAGAGATAAACCTTAGAATGGTATACTGGTAATTGTTTAACCCTTTCCAGTAGGGGTAGAGAGAATCCTGGTTTATAGTGTTTGCCAATTTCCATGGTGTAAATACTGACACTGTGGCTGATTTCAAGCTACAGTGTGACATCACTGAATTCAGAGTTGGGAAGAGGTGTTTGTAACACTGATTACATAATATTTTCACAAAAACGTACTCAATAACAGTATATAACAGTTAAATATGGTAAAATTATTAGGCCAGAAGGAGTTTTGAATGTTATTGCTTTTTAAAATTATAATGCATTTACCTCTGACTAGTGTGGCTCAGTTGTTTGGGTGTCGACCTGCAAAGTGAGAAGTCTCCAGTTCAATCTCTGGTCAGTGCACATGCCTAGACTGAGGGTTTGGTCCTTGGTCAGGGCGTGTGCAAGAGGCAACCAGTCAATGTTTCTCTCTCATATGGATGTTTCTCTCCCTCTCTTTTCCCTTTCTTCCCCTCACTCTAAAAATAACTAGAATATTTTTTAATTTTTTAAAAATTATAATGAATTTACTTGTTTATAAAATTTAACTTTTTGTAATGACTGTATTTAACAATTGACTTACAAAATTTATCAAAATTTAATAATTGGGTTTACAAGCTAGAATAAGCCAGTTGCAGCATATCATTGGGTTTAAGAGTATGACATGATATTTCTCATGTAAACCTAGATCAACGTGGAAATTTGGCAGAGGCTGTCCACACGGTGACTCAGGGACCCAGGCTCCCTCCATCTTGAACAGCTATTAACCTCTCCCACTTCGGGGACTGCAGAGCACTCCACTTCCAGCCAGACGTTGGGCAAAGAGAAGGCAGAATCTCGTGCAGGTGGTCTTCATGGGCCAGACTTGGAAATGGCATGCATCCCTATGTCAACATTCCACTCGCTGCAATTCTGTCACATGACTGCACCTAACTTTAAGGGAGGCTGGGGAATATGATCTAACTGTGTGACCAAGAAGGACGGGGTTTGGGATTGGTGGGCAGCTAGCTGGGTTTTGCCGCAGCGCTAACATTGACTCCTCTCCTCCCTGGCAGCTGTCAGGAAACAAGCAGACTAAGAGAAAGAGCAGCTGCCCTTCCTTTTCTTATTAAGCACTCAAGGGTTTCACAGGCATGGACAGTGAAATGAATTGTTGTGAAGCTGGCAATTAATAAATAGAATTATGCCTGTTTAAGAACCAGTTTATGTGTTACTCACCATTACTGCGACGTGAAAGGGGGGCCAGCCAGACCAGGATGCTGTGGCAGGGGCACACGGTAGTTTTTCTAAGCACAATGGTTTATCTGTCCATCTTTCCATCCATTTGTCCATCAATCCATCCATCCATCCACCCATCCATCCATCCATCCCCGTATTCAATAAGCCTTTATTCATAAAGGCTTATGAATAAAGTGAGGAGGAGAGAATCAGACAAGCCCAGGTCAAGATATGTTCTCTAACCAAGGAGAAATCAGCTGAAACTCTGGGAAGTTAAAAAGCTTCTTGAGGTGGAGACATTTGATGTGGACCTAGACAGATGCATAGGCAGAATTTTCAAGGCACAGAAGCGGGAAATGCATTGGAGGCGAGGGGGATAGTTTGTACAAAGATCTGGAGGAGTGGAGGAGCGTGATTTGTTCTTAAAATGACAAGAAAATCAGTGTGGCAGAGATGGGGATGAAAAGTTGGGATCACATGAAACTGTGAACATCTTTATATGGCATACATAGGACTTGGGAGTCATCTATAAAACCATGCTCGTCAAAATGGGGGACATGTAACTTTAGGGGTACCCTGTGGTATGCCAGGAAGTATTAAATATGGATGAAAACTTTATCTCCTCCCTTGTTGGCATCCAGTTCAACATGACATTTGAGAAGTCCTGGCAAAGGTTTCTTTCCATCTCAGCGGGCCGATGTCCAGTCCTAAACCATCCTACGGTCAGCGGAAGCTGATGATTTCATTGACGTGGCTGAGTCACATGCTGTACCCCTGAGCCAGAAGCAAGGGGTTGTCCCACCAAAGCCCACGTGCTGAGAGAAGAGAGGCAGGGACTGACTCTTCAGAGGCAATAGCTGCCAGGTAACCTACCAGCAGCCAACCTATGGGTGGAAGGAAACAAATGGACTTCTGTTCCTAGAACTGCCATTTGCCATAGAGATCGGGTTGGGGATGAGAGAGGGAAAAATCACGTCACTTCAGTTTTCAGATCCTGAAATAATGGGAGGACCAAAAGAATAAAGACACGGCTGCTTCTACTAGACAGGATCAGGTGGGAAGTTGGGGGACGGATCCCTTTATCCCCAGCCTTTGAAAAACAAACCAAAGCCCCATGCTGCCTCTTCTCAGGCTCCTGGTCTGGGTGGCTCCGAGGCAGAGCTCGTGGCTGCACTGCGGTCACCGTTGTTGTGCCGAGTCACAATCCACAAGCCAGGAAGGCCCTGCCCCGAAGCAGATAAGCCCAGTGAGGCTGGGGAGTGAGCGCCCCACACCTGACATCCCGTGTAACAAATGGCTCTGGGGGAACCACAAAGCCCAGAGCAGGCCTGCTGGGCTGCTTGTGGGAAGGGACCCACAGCTAAGTCAAGATCACTGTCCACAGACCCCGAGCCCCACGAGAGAAGTATTATTTATGAGGCCTCTGTGAGATGCATGTGGGAGGAAGAGCGGGGCCTTGAAATCAGACAGGCCGAGTTGGAATTCCAGTTCTGTGCTCACCAGCTGTGGGCCTGGGAGCCAGGGACTTTACTCCTGAACCTCAGTTCCGTCACACGTCCACGGGGATGACAGTGGCCACCCTTCAGGGTTGCGAAGATTCAACAGGATAGCCACAATGAAGCACCTGGTGTGGGGTGTATGTGGCCAGTCTGCTCAGTGGTAATGGTGGACATGCCCTGGCTGGTGTGGCTCAGTGGACTGAGTGCCAGTCTGTGATCCAAAAGGTCACCAGTTTGATTCCCGGTCAGGGCACAGGCCTGGGTAATGGGTAATGGGTAATGGGCTGAGTCCCCAGTTAGGGGCGTGTGAGAGGTAACCAATGTTTTTCTCACACACCAATCTTTTTTTCCCTCTTGTTCTCCTTCCCTTCCCCTCTCTCTAAAAATAAATAAAATCTTTAAAAAAATAGTCATGGTGGACACTTATGAGGAATTACTTCTTACACCCAGAGCTTTCCTATACATTATCTCATCTAATCCCCACCACCATGTGGGTAAGTCTATTGCTAGTCTCTCCTTACAGGTGAGGAGCGGGCTCACGGAGGTCAGGACACTGCCCAGGGTTTACACAGCGGGCAGCTGGGGCCTGAGAAGTCCAAGAGAGCGTGGCTTCTCCACAGTGGCAGAAGCAGCTGGTGATGACACCTGGACAAGGGACAGAGCCTGCTGTCCTGCCCGAGGTCAGTGCCGTGGGCAGCCACTCCTCGGCGGGTGGAACCGGCTGCAAATCAAGCTGCGAGCTGCTGGTGGCTTTGAGCCGTCCCAGCTGAGTGGAGCACGGAGGTAAAGTGAGAGTGTAAACGGTGCAAGGCACCCATTAAACATTTACAGCCGCCATCTAATTTTAGAGCCTTCATTTTTCAGTATAAAAACGCTACTGTGCGCGCCACCAAACTATGAAACAAATAGAATACTGCTGTCAGAAAGGGCCCTCCTCAGGTACGAGGCTGTAAAGATGTCCAGTGGGGAAAACCTTCTTAGTATTAAATTACCTCCCCCCCTTCCTTGCCTCTCATTTTAGATTAGAAACTCTCCTAAATGTCATACTGGAAAATGCTGAAGACGGGCTAGGAGAATTTTGCAGAATTGCCGTGAAGGCAATGACTTGGGGGCCTCTTGTGTATTTGCAGCTCGGGTGGGGAGGCTTGGAGGCTCCACCGGGAACGGACAAAACCCAGCAGCTCCCCACCCCCACACGCGTGAAGACCAAGGAAGCAGCAAAGGATGGTAAACCCACTGTCAAGAACCAGATTGGCAATTTCTTGCCACTGCAGTGATAAATGGCCGCACTGGCTGAACTAACAATTGTAATAACAATAACAGTTAACCTTTATGCAGCATAGACTATGCTCCGGCAACATATTCTTTTAAGGTCACAATGTACCTTTATCATGACACTGTCACAGTGTATCTATGATAATAGCGATGCCAGCTAACATTTAATGAAAAATTACCGTGGTGAGTTTACCTCCATTATCACATTAATCTTCAAAACCTCACCATGATGCTTTGATGCTTTTATTATTCCCATCGCACGGAAAATAAAACAGGTTCTGTTAGGACGTGTCTGAGCTGGTTTGCAAACTCAGATGTGTCAGCATCCAGGGCTGGAGGTCTTCTCCGCGGCAGACACTGCCCCTCAGAGAACCCTGAGAGCGACATCCATTCTCCTTTCACTTTTTAATAAAGCGCTTATCATTCTACAAGCATGTCTGATGTGCACGTGGGCATGTGTGTGTTCTTTTCTGTTTTCAGGCTCCAAGCCCGTAAGTTCCTGTTTGCATGATGCATGGGTGTCAATGGTGGGTCGAACGTCTTCTCCACACACACAGCTCCACTCGCTCTAGGAACCAGCTTATCTTGTCAGACATTCTCATGGGGCTCCTGGAGCCCTCAATGTCTCCCCTTCATTCAGGAGCTCAACTGAAGCCTGAGCTACTGTGAGAAGTTTCACGGCCCTTGAGCGGGTCACTGGGGAGGCGTGAGATTCGGGGACTAGTGAAGTTAGTCTTAGACTTGGGAAGTGGGAAGGAGGGATGGAGAGGACAGGGAGGGCTGACTGAGACCCCAGGTGACATAAGAGGGCTAAGACATTGCCGTGATTGCTCAGAGACAGCACGATCGGGAACGGACCTGGGCTGCTGTGCTTATGGGCGAGTGGGCCGGATCTCTTTCCTGGGTCTAGCAAGACACTGTCTTTGCTCTAGACTACGGCGACCCTATAACTTGTCATCCAAACCCAGACAGTGAGTGAAGGAGGGCACGCTGTTAGTGCTAGGGGGTAGGGAAGGGTTAAGTGAGGCTGTCCCAGGCACACAGGATGTATGTCACTTCACTCTTCCCCCTTCTTTGCAAACTGATGTGAGAAGACCAATACATTACCAGTGAATTTCACTTGGAAACTTTGCCATCCCCCAATCCCTCAGCTCATCAGGGGAGCCCTGTTACTGATGGTGTGGAGCGCGGGGTGCAGCCAGGAGACACCCAGCCAGAGACAGTGGCCACCTAACTGTTGGTTGGCTGCTTTTGTTTTTTTTTTCTAATCTTTTAAGGTTCGATGCCTTTTCTTGATACTGGATAATTTCCTCTATATCTACCAAGCTTTGCAGATTTGCGTCCTGGAATCTATGCAGTTTTTGTGCAATTCCTCCATCGATGAAAGGAGCAATAATCAGGTGGCCCTGCTGCGTACAGCTGCAGCCTGACCTCTTGGTGAGAAGCCCACATCCATCCGTGGGCACACACATTATAGATATAATATTTTAAAAATCTAATAAATATTTTTGAAAGGGCCTTCTTTCATATAAGTTTTACAATCTACAAAGAGAAAAATTTGCTTCATGTTGCCCTGTGTTACACTGCAAAGTTGCTTCTCTGAACCCCGAGAACTTTTTCTCCAAAGTTACCCTTTGGCTTATTGGTCGAATGTGGTTTTGGGGTTGCTAGTGTTGTCTCTGGAGTCAGCTGTGGAATGAAGAAAAGCTTTGTTGTCTGAGCTGGGTTTGAATCCCAACACAGTCACCAATTCGCTATGACCTTGGGCAAACGGGACAGTATCCATCCCTTCCCAGGCATCAAGGGCTAGGACTCTGCTGCCGTACTGCCTGGGTTCAAATCCCTACTTCCTCACTTCCTGGAGTAGCTTTCAAAGAGCCACTTGACCTCTCATTGTCTTAATTTCCTCATCTGTGAAATGGGGATAATGAGAGTATCTGCCTCTTAGGGTTGTTGTGAGGGCTAAATAAGTCACTTTTATACTTGGCACACACACAGTGAGTATTCCATACACATCGGCAACTTTATATTACACTCCTAGGAATACAGAATTCACAGTTACGTGAGTCTGCACAAGATAACTATCCTGCCCGAGGAACACAGAGACAAAGGCAATCAAATTAGTACAAGCTAAAAGGACAGCCCCACCTTGGAAATCCTTGCCGAAATTTTCATCTCCAGGGCCTGCACAAGTTCCTGCCTGGACTGAAAACACAGAGCCCTCAACCCCCCACTCTCTGTCTCATGCTCTACCCTGTGAATTCATCCTTTGACCTTCAGAGTCTTCCTCATTTCTCCTTCTAGACCCACTGCCCCTACAAGGTCAAGGCCACGTGACCTCATGCCCCTGCCGTGATTTTTCCATGGGTTCTATAGCTGGAGGTCAGGTCTGGTCCTAAATTGACATTCAGAGCATGTAACTGTCACAGAGGGTCCCACAAAGGAACATTTACCTCAGGCAGCTCCATTTTTTATTATAATGACTTTCAAAATTCTTTGTCAAGGTTATCGTCAAGCCCTCCCCTCAAACAAGTCTTTTTACTGCTCTCAAAACATATCTCTCAGCCCTGGCTGGTGTAGCTCAGTGCATTGAGCGCAGGCTGTGAACCAAAGTGTCGCAGGTTCGATTCCCAGCCAGGGTACGTGCCTGGGTTGCAGGCCATAACCCCCAGCAACCGCACATTGATGTTTCTCTCTCTCTCTCTATCTCCCTCCCTTCCCTCTCTAAAAATAAATAAATAAAATCTAAAAAAAAACAAACAAAAAAACCCCATGTCTCCCATGATGCCTGCTCTGCACCAGCAGAATCAAGTTCCCAGTGGGATGTGTGTGAGATGCCGGGTTAGACGGCCTTTAACACCCTCTCTCATCCTGCGGCCTATTTGCAGAGGGGGTGCAAATCTATGACTAATGATCACGTAGCTCTTTCTATGTATCAAACGTCGTGAATCGCCTTTATTTTACATTCATTCGCTCATTTAATTCTCCTATCAATTTTGGGAAGAAAGTAATATTATTATCCTGTTTCGCAGATGAGAAAGCTGAGCCTTGGAGAAGATAAATTGTGGACCCAAGGTCACCCAGCCAAGATGGGGTCCCTCGAGCGCAGATCCATTCTTTGTACTGGGGGCAGTGGCTGTGAGAGGGCGGCCTCTGCCCAGCCTCTGTTGGCCTATTTAAATATTTCCAGGTCTATCCTTCACTCCCCCCCTACATTTTCTTTCTAATACATAAACAGATGACAAGTAAAATGTGAACGGTTCCTCCTGAGGGCTGTACACCGAGGTGCCGTCGACCCAGACTCTGAAGATCCATGCTTTGGAAGGTGCTCTCGCATAATCGAGATCAACCTGGTTAGAGCTCTGCCCAGGCTCAGCCCAGTGAAGCCAGTGGTTCCCTGTCTGGTCGGTATCACCCGGTTTTGTTGAGCTGCACTTAATCCTTTTTTTGCTTTGCTATAATTCTGAAAGTAGACCCACACAGCTGCTTGCTTGCAGGAAATGTGAGTATTTTGAGAGCCCCTAAGAGCACCTGAGGGTTTTTGGGCCCAGTTCGAACAAATGGATTGACTGCTTCCGGCTGTGGCACTTAACTTCTGCACAGCGACTAACTTCCGGAGCTTAACTCCGACAGCCAGGAGGAAGGAGGCAAAAGCAAGCCTTTTAATTTATAGTAAGCATAGATCAGTGGCAAATTTTGTTTCTGGCTCATTTAAAATGCCAGGCCTACTGAAAACAACAGAATCTTGTGTAGTTTTCTCTTAAAAGAAACTTCTCAGGTGTTCACCAAAATCCTAAAAAATACCAATTTGTTAATATAGCACAATCCCCGCAAGAGATAAATATTTACAAAATTTGCTTCAGACGGTGATGCTACAAGAATTAGAAGTATTGGCTTTATAATCAAGTGATTTCCTTTCTCATTGTTTTCAAAACTGCGATCACAATAGGTGTGAAGCGATGGCAGTCACAACACACCTTTGCTTTAAACAAAGCTACCTTTCTCAGCAAGAAGAGTTAGTAGGGTGAAAAATTAGATTAATTTCAGTTTCACTAATAATATCTGAAATGAAAAAAGTATTACAATTCTCCCTTCCAACTTTGTAGGCACCTGGAATAGTTATTTATTTCCCCTCCAGAGAAAGGGAAGGTGGATGATACCTTTAAGCTACATACACATTTAATCAATGAATGCAAGGAGAGTGATTCTGGCTGCATTTAAATCAGGCACGGGCATGCAGACTTGAAGAGATCTGACCTTAAAAATGAAGAAAATATTATTGTAATTACTCTATTTGCTAAAAAACAAATGATGTGGCATTTGAATTTAAGACTTCTATCAAAAGCAGTTGAGTGTCTAATCAGTTCACACCTTTCCATTTTAATGGAGTTGAGGCTGAGCCATTGCATTTACAATTACCCAGGCTGACTTAATCCCTTTGAAATGACTTAAAAAGATTAGCATTCATGGATTATTTATTAGCTCCTCCTGAATGTGTTCCCCAAAATGGAAACAACATTTGCATCAAAGTCTAGTTTCCAAGTTTAACTCTAGTGATTAAGGCATGACTGCACGCTGTTTGTTGCAAAAGCGTCTCTGAAGTCAAGGGGTGTTTTGTGATGCTCTCTGCTCCTCGTGCGTCTTCCAGAGCAGTCTTTGTTCCTTGCAGGCTCAGAGAGAATGCTAATTGTAGTCCTGGCTGCCTGCGATGCCCTGTGAACACGGGCTGCAGAATGCTGGCTGCTGGGAGAGGCAGCTGATCCCCGTCTGCTGCAGCTATCACTGATACGGAGTGCCTGTCTCGGGCTCAGCAGAGAACTCAGTGACATAGTGACACTGGCAGTTTAACCCAAACACACTTTCTGCCTAGATAACGAAAACGTCGTGCATGAGCCTCTGACAGCCACCCCAGAGGAGCTCCTTGGTTGGAGGTGGCACATGGCAGATCTGTCACCTGCAGCCCTTCATCACAGGCCTGGCTGAGACTCTAACCTCCATGTCAGCGGAAAACAGCCCAAACACTGAGCACCAGGCCTCTTCTCGGGGAGGCAATGGACAGTGAATCTTGCAGGGGGAGGCCAACTGCAAAAGCCAAGCCAGGCCCCTGAGTTAAAACCGACAAAGGCATTTCAGGCCGGCTTAGCAGCAGAACTGAAACTCTTCCAAGAGAAAGCAGAATGTGAGAGAAATAAACTGTGGTGGAGGGAGGGCCTGGAAGCACATAGCGCTCAGTCCTGGATCCTGCAAGGATAGCCTCTGGGGAAGCAGGGGCGATGACAGCAAGGAAGGTGTGGCAGTCACCACAAGCCAGGGATTTGTCTCCTGAAATCCCGAGTCTTTGCGGCGGGTTGATTTATTCAAGTGCCTTACATGCAGAAGCTGTGAATATATTTTGTGACTTTTTAAAAAACTAATGAGATAACTGATAAAATCTCACGCCTCACTTTTAGAAAATCTGAAATAGAAAATTTACATACGGCACACATGTTGTCTGGTAAACTGATAGGAAAAGCTTGTTCTACAGAAACCTAGAGAGTTCCTTTGAAACAGTGACACCCCTATGCCATTCAAACTATAATTTGATTTATGAAAAATGTATTAACCCAAAGAGGCATCTCTAATACATAAAATAGGACCCACCTATAACTTCTCCCCTAAAGACCTGGCTGGAGACAGAAAATAGAATGAGATCATTTTATAATACATGTATCCTGTCTGGATATAAAATGTCTGAGATCCATGCTAAAGCAAATTGAAGTGATGAAAATTTGCCTTTGCTGAGGTAAAAATGGATTCATATTCATGTTTAAAATATGGAACTGAGCTGACACAGTTACAAAATTTATAATTCTTGTTATAATTCTTGCTAAGTGCAAGGAATAAAAATTGGAGTGATCAAGGAGAAGTCATAAGGATAAGGATCGCTGTTTTGAATAAAAGAAGAACCAACCCAGAAGTCATGAGAAAAAGGCTGCCCCAGCTGTCTTGGTTTGTTGATGAGAGTTCTGCCATCAGCTCATTCGTTCATTCCCACACTCACTCACTCATTCATCACTGTCACGCACCCAGCAGCCTTCCCTCCAGGGGTCACTGTGAGCACATGCCGTGTTGGGAAGCACACAAATGCAGCAAACCAGGCTCCTACCCTCAAGAAGTTTACAATCTGTTGAAGAAGAGGAAGGATGTGATAAGAGAAAGAACAGAAGGGCAAGAAAGTGCCAGGAGCAGTCATATCCCACTTAATGGTCTGATTCTGGGCATTGAGGGTGGGGGGGCAGGGTTGGTGAGGAAAATCCCAAGCATGTTTCCCTGGAGAAGGTCCGGCCAATTCTGCTATTCAGTAATCTGTGTGTATGAATGCGGAACAGGGAAAGGGCGCTGTTAGCTGTTGTGTCTGCTGCCTCACTGGGTAAGCAGCTGAGCCATGCTCCTCCTAGTTTTACTGCTCACTCTTTCTCTGTCTTGGACAAGACACTTATGGGCCTTGGGCCATTTTTATGAAATATAGTTACTATGAAAAGCTAATCTGGACAGACTTCCAATATATATCATTATAGAGAAAAATTACAAGTAAAGATGTATAAGAAGAAAAAAACCAGAAAATATCACCCATAATTCTAACACTCACTGTTAATATTGTGTGGGGTATTCTTCTACACTTTTCTATCATCTGTCTATCTGTCTGTCTATCCATCTATCTATTCATATTTTTATAGTGGTAAAACCCACATAGTATTAAATTTACCATCATAACCATTTTTAAAAAATATATTTTATTGATTATGCTATTAGAGTTATCCCATTTCCCCCCTTTTATTCCCCTCTGCTCTGCATACCCTCTCCTACCCGCAGTCCCCCATACCCCTTAGTTCATGTCCACGGGTTGTTGTTCATGTCCATGTAAGCTCTTTGGCTTCTACATTTCCCACACTAGTCTTAACCTCTCCCTGTCTATTTTCTACCTACCACTTAGGTTACTTACTCCCTGTACCTTTACTCCCATTCTCCTCATCCCCTCCCTGCTGATAACCCTCCATGTGATCTCCATTTCTGTGATTCTGTTCCTGTTCTAATTGTTTGTTTAGTTTCTTTCTTTCTTTCTTTCTTTCTTTCTTTCTTTCTTTCTTTCTTTCTTTCTTTCTTTCTTCCTTCCTTCCTTCCTTCCTTCCTTCCTTCCTTCCTTCCTTCCTTCCTTCCTTTCTTTCAGGTTAGGTTGTTGATAGTTATGAGTTTGTTGTCATTTTTTTAACTGTTCATATTTTTTACCTTCTTTTTCTTAGATAAATCCCTTTCACATTCCATATAATAAGGGCTTGATGATGATGAACTCCTTTCACTTGACCTTATCTGGGAAGTGTTTTATCTGCCCTTCCATTCTAAATGATAGCTTTGCTGGATAGAGTAATCTTGGATGGAGGTCCTTGCCTTTCATAACTTTGAACACTTCTTTCCAGCCCCTTTTTGCCTGTACAATGTTTCTTTTGAGAAATCAGCTGATAGTCTTATGGGAACTGCTTTGTAGGTAACTGTCTCCTTTTCTCATGCTGCTTTTAATATTCTCTCCTTATCTTTAATCTTGGCTAATGTAATTATGTGCCTTGGCACATGCTTTCTTTGGCCCAACTTCTTTGGGGCTCTCTGAGCTTCCTGGACTTCCTGGAAGTCTATTTCCTTCACCACATTGGGGAAGTTTTCCTTTGTTATTTGTTCAAATAAGTTTTCAGTTTCTTGCTCTTCCTTTTCTTGTTCTGGCACCCCTATGATTCAAATGTTGGGATGTTTAAAGTTGTCCTAGAGGTTCCTAAACCTCATCTCATTTTTTTGAATTCTTGTTTCTTCATTCTGTTCTGGTTGAATGTTTATTTCTTCCTTCCTCTCCAAACCATTGATTTGAGTCCTGGTTTCTTTCCCTTCACTGTTGTTTCCCTGTACATTTTCCTTTATTTCACTTTTCATAGCCTTCACTTTTTCCTCTATTTTGTGACCATACTTAACCAATTCTGTAAGCATCCTGCTTACCAGTGTTTTGAACTGTGCCTCTGATAAATTGGCTATCTCTTAATTGCTTAGTTGTATTTTTTCTGGAGCTTTGGTCTGTTCTTTCATTTGGGCCTTTTTGTTTGTCTTGATGTGCCTGTTACATAGTAAGGGGTGGAGTTCCAGGTGTTCACCAGGGTGGGGCAACTCACTGTGTTCTAGTGTTGTATGTGGGGGAGGGGTCCGAGAGGGAACAGTGACACTTGCTCCACTCTCTGCTGGTTTTCAGTCACTTCCTCTGCTACCCACAAGCAAATTGGGCCCTTCTGGTGTAGATTCTTGGATGAATGGGTTTGTGTATGTTCTATACCCTGTGGGTCTCTCCAACAAACTTTCCTGTGAGGCTGGGAGTTTCTCCTGCTGCCTCAACCCCCAAAGGTTTTTTTAGTCAGAGGTTTTGAGGCTTTATTTTCTTTTGCTAGAGCCCTGGGTTGTGCAGTCTGTCTCGCCCCTCAGTTGTTCCTCCTGGTTTATCTGCATGCAAATGTGGGACCACCCAGTCCGCCAGCCACTGCCTCACCTGGTCCTCCAGCTGCTGCCTTGTGGTGAGTCCTCTCCACCCGGCTTTCTGGCTCCACCCCTCCTACTGGTCTGGATGAATGTTTCTTCTTTAACTCCTTGGTTGTTGGACTTTCATACAGTTAGATGTTCTGGCATTTCTGGTTGTTTTTTGTTTTTAAATTAGTTGCCCTTCTTTTGGTTGTGCAAGGAGGCACAGTGTATCTACCAGTATATCTACCTATACCTCCATCTTGGCCAGAAGTCCCATTATAACCAATTTTAAGTGTACGACTCAGTAATGCATGTGTTCATGCTGATGCACAACAGATCTCTGGAACTTCAGCTGGCAAAACTAACACTATACCCACTGAACACTAATTCCACTCCCTTACCACTCCTCTCCCCATCCTTTATACTTTCTGTTTGAGTGATTTTGACTACTTTGGATACTTCATATGAGTGGAATTATATAGCAATTGTCCTTTTGTGACTGGCTTATTTTTCACTTAGCACAATGCCTTTCAGTTTTGGCTACGTTGTAGCATGTGACAGGATTTCCCTATTTTTAAGGCTGCATAGTAGTCCATTGTATGGAAGCACTACATTTTCTCTGTCCATTCATCTCTCAAAGGACGTCTGTGTTGCTTTCAGCTCCTGGCTGTTGTGAATTATACTGCTATGAACATGGAAATACAAATACCTCTTTGAGATTCTGCTTTCAATTGTTTTAGACACATACCTAGAAGGAGAATTTCGGGACCATGTGGTGCTTGCATTTTTTGAGGGACCACCACACCGTTTCCCACAGCAGCGGCACCATTTTGCATTCCCACCAACAGTTCTCTGGTGTTCCAATTTCTCTACATCCTGCCCAGTACTTACTTTCTGTTCTTTCTTAAAACATTTTATTTATTTATTTTTAGAGAGAGGGGGAGGAAAGGAGAAAGAGAGGGAGAGAAACATTGATTGATTGACTCTCACACATCCCCAGCCGGGGACCCGGCCTACAACCCAGGCATGTGCCCTGACTGGGAATCAAACTGGTGACCTTTCGGTTTGTGGAACAATGCACCCAACCCAGTGAGCCACAGTAGTCAGGAATATATTCTGTTCTTTTGATCGAGACCATTCTAATGGGTGTGAGGTGATACCTCATTGCGGTTTTGATTTGTGTTTTCCTAACTAACCTGGAATGAATCTGATAGAGAATAAGGGAGTAACTCTGCCAGAGAGAGCCCTTTGGCTCATGATCTAAAATTCGAGAACCGAGTCCTAGTCATAGGTTTGATGTTGGCTCCACACAGCCTCATCGTGTTCTCACTTTTCTTAGCCACACAACTGAGGACTCTCCTACCCAACCTACCTGTTTTCTGTGTTACCACTGAGGAGCAGGAAGCTAATCTTCAAAAAAGACAAAGCTAAAGACTTTGTTCCAAAGAGCCAGTCACATGCAAACACAAGATACTCTGGGCAACTTGTCAAGATCTCCTAAAGGTCCACAAAACAAGACAGGACCCCGAAGTCGCGTCACCATAAACCTTATCAGGAGGTCACTCTAAATCCTCGGGGGACATTTATCTTAAAATATCATCCACTCTCAACCAAGCACTGATCACTTTACCTGCACCAGGAGTCCGACCATATGTCTCTGTTATTCCCCCTTCAACGACTAGAAGCGAATTCAGAGTTTTGAGTTACAACTGTTTGATTCTTGTAGCTGTTAAGACAATAACAGATTAAATAGGACGAATCAAGCAGCCATAGTTCTTGTAAAGTTATCCCCAGAGATAGACATACAATGTTGTTTCGGGGGCTGTGGTGGAGTCTGCGATGTAACTAAGGTTGACAGACTGCCTGCATGTGGGTGGCTGTCTCCTTTCCAGCTGTGACCAACTGAATTATATCACCTGTCCCGTTTGATGTATTAGGATATGCCCAAGCTCAAGATACATGTTGCCGCAATCGGGAAATTAATGTCCACCACTGGAGGCAATTAATAATGATTAGGAGCAAAACAGCAGGGTTAAATCTGTGCATTTAACAGAGTGTTCACACACTTTTATAGTATATTTCAGTCTAGTTGCTTAAAGGGGGAAAAACCCTTTCGGGGGACTGGAACAATCTTACCTAATTAATGCGTAAATGAGATGAAATGTCGAAGTCACTTCAATGAGACATGTTTATTCATTATTTACTTAATCCTTCCTTCCGGGGTTAGAGGAAAACACTGTACAAAAAGTAGTATTCCAAGGGGAGAAAAATGTTCACATTCCATTGCATGGCTAGCAGAACTTTTGAACTTTTTGAATTGCTGAATTTGACACATGGATCGGGGTGAGAAATTCTTCTTTTATTTCACAATTCTGCAGTCAATATACTAAAAAGCAGCAACAAATTGGCATGCCATAGATTTGTAATGCCTGGCTTAGTGCAACCCCATAGAATGTGCATAAAAATGCTTAGTGGTGGGTAACTAACTTCTGTTTGGTGACTAACTTCTAGATATATGTAAATTTGAATATTAGAAATTTAAACCGAATGAGGGATTTTGCCCCCCAAATGCAGAAAGCATTGAAAGCAGGTCGGTTGTAAATCTACAATACAGAGGAGCCTGAATGGTATTGATGAGTGCAGCACATAGGTACCTCTGACTAGGCGTTTATGTTGCCATGTATTAGCGTAAAGTGCACACAGTACAAATATTCACTGATAAGATATTTTATTACAAAATTTTGTTAAACAGATGAAAATGTAATTGGCCACCAGCTGGACTTTATACCCCTGAGAAGAATATATATCTAACTTAAGTGATCATGCAACTCTTGTGAATTAAAAACTATGAGATAAAGGTCTTGGAAAACTTCGAAGCTCTGTTTTATTATGATGGAGTCTAAAAACAGAGACTCTGGTCCTGGCTGGTATAGCTCAGTGGATTGAGCGCGGGCTGTGAACCAAAGGGTCGTGGTTCGATTCCCAGTCAGGGCACATGGCCTGGGTTGCAGGCCATAGTCCCCAGCAACCGCACATTGATGTTTCTCTCTCTTTCTCCCTCCCTTCCCTCTCTAACAATAAATAAATAAAATCTTTAAAAAAAACCAGAAACTCTGAAATGATTTCTTCATTGTGAACCTGCAGTGGCCATGGTGACACTGAAGCTCTGTTTGCAACCTGAGCTCCTGAGGCATCCAGGGCTGCCCGTGGGGACTGCTCTTCCTCCCGTTGCTCTTCTGTTGTGTCCTCGAGAGTGGCTCAGGCTGCGCAACTCAGAATAGACTCAATTAAAATGAAACATGCCATAAATAATCAGTCATTTGGCTACCTTCACCCTGATATCCAGATATTTGGACATAACTGAAACATGTGATTGAATTTTAATAACAAACATAAATACTTGGCAATATATAAATCTCTGTATATTAATAGCAAATATAAATTTTTCATGTGGATATTTAGCATCCTGTGATTTAATGTCCACACAGTAGTCCAGGTTCAACAATTCATTCATTTATTCATTCATTTTTTATTAAATAGTCTTTGTGTATTATACTTACCACTGTTATTTATCCATTTGCCTCCAAATTTCACTATGGCTGAGCATGGCTGACTTAAGTTTCAGGGACAGCATAAGCCTATTGTTTCTCAATGAATTGCATCACTACATTATTTTTTATTGTTTTCAGGAACCTGTTCATTCACTGGGTATTATTTGAGTACTAAATGTATGTGAAGCACTCTGTTGGATGATTACTCACAAAGATATAAAAAACAGAAACACGGAGTCCGCTTTCAAGCTTACCTACATTGACTGAGTGTTGACCTTGTACCAGGCACTTTCTGTTTATCCTCATGACAACTGCATGAGATAGACACTACTCTCATTCCTATCTGAGATCACTGAGTCTCGAGGAGCTGACATTGACCTGCTCAAGGTCACACAGTGGTGATGCTGCAGTCAGGATTCCAACCTCAGCTTTCTGCTTTCAGGGTCCTATGGTCTTGCCTCCACACAGTAGCCATCTCCTAAGGAGCTGGCTGACCTGATAGCAGATCAAGTGGTTGTGTTCATGGAGCCCCTTTTTCAGCCAAAGATTAGTTTCTCAGTTAATTCTTAGAAAATCGCAGATTGAGTCCACTCCATTGTCAAAGCTAGTGCTGCAGGTGTAAATGTACCAGCCTCTAGCAGACAAGTAGAAGACAATGCTTGACCTTCACAGTGGCCCTGGCCTCTTCCCTTGACCCGCTGCTGTTGCTTCTCAGCTTCTCATTGAATTCCTGGCTTCCTAGTCATGGCCTCTTTGGTGTTGGCAATGGGTTGGGCAATTGCTTTTCAGCTTGATGAACCTGAGCTGTCCCCTCAGCTCAAAGTTCTGCCCTTTCCCCCAGTTTTGGTGTCCCCTGTAGGAAGGGATGACAGTCATTGGCCACCAGCCCAGCCCTGGAGAACATGGTGTGGCAGCCCCATGCCCTCCTGCCCTTTCCTACCTTGCCAGGAAGGAAGGCATGGATAATGTAAGATAAGGCACTGGCGGTTGAACTTGGGGTGCATTACAATCTTCTGGGGACTTAATAAAAATACAGATGCTGGAACCCTTCGCTAAGCCTCCTGGGTCACAGGAGTGTGCTTTAAGCCACTTTCCAGGTGATCAAGATGCAAACCCAGGCCTAAGAGCCACTGGTATAATGAACGGGTGCAATGTGCAAGCACATACCTTCCTACACTGGAATAAGAATCTTCATTACGCTGACTTTTTTTCCTTAAGAGATGAAAAAAAGGAAATAACTAATTTGCTAATTATTTCAGAGCATTACTAATCTTTCAGGGTGTCTGTCACCACATAGATGTCAAGCATGGACAGGGTCATAGAAATTGTAGCCCTTTGCTTTTAGTAGTTGGTATAAGAAAAATTATATTTTGGTTTAACAGAATGCCTTATTTCTCTACTTATGAAAGAAAAAAAAAACTTACATGTCGGAGAACTGCTAGAGACCAGGCCTAAATTTTTAAGCAGCTGTTCAAGAAACATAGCATGAAAGATTTTACAAATTCAGCGCATGTACATTACTCAGCTCTGAATCCAATTGACTCAGATATTTAGTGGACTACACAGTGGACCCATATAGCTAATTTGGAAAGTTAAAATCATCACTGATGAGATGCCCTTGAAACAGAATTCAATAGGAAGCCCAAGGGAACACATTTTTAAACTAGTGGGCCTTTTGCTTGCCTATTTTCTGCTTTAGTCAAGAATGCTAGAGGCTTCAAACCTTGCTAGAAAATTTAAGTGGTGTTGGGACTGGATGAGAGGAATGCGGGAAGGAGTGATGGCACACAGTCCCCACCTCACGGGCATCACGGCCCTGATGCCGACCTGGAACTGTCCAACAGGAGTAGTGACACTAGAGAGGCCTGATGTACCCCAGGGTGAATTCTGTCTGGTCTGCTGGCTTAAGAGAATGGAACGCAGGTCTTGGGTCCGCAGAGAGGGTAGCTGCTGCTTGCCCTGCACGCTGGTAGAATATTTGGCTACGGAGGACTTTGGGACTGATATGGGATGGCTGCCTCGTACCCGACGGCCACACGCAAATCAGTGAAGAAGCATTCAGGGGAGAGAATGGTGGGCCAGTCATCTGGACTTTAAATAGAGTCAATGCTACTGACTTTTCTGCAAACAAGATGCAGAGAAAACAGCATCTGAAGAGAGGGAAGAGTGAGTCACATGTGGTGACCATGTCCCTGGGAGTATGCATTATTTTCTTTGTCTGAACAATGGGCATAATGCTCCCACCTTGCGAGACTACGAAGATTAATCTTGAAATGAGGTTATGGGTGAATGTGCTTAGCACGGAGGTGCCACTCAGTGATGGCATATTATCTATTGCAGCATAGCAAATTGCCCCAAAACTTGGTAGCTGAAACAATAAACATTTACGACCTCACACTTCCTGTGGGCCAGGAAGCCAAGAGTGGCTTAGCTGGGTGCTTCTGGCTCAAGGTCTTTTACGAGGTGCAGTCAAGGGCTATAGTTGACCAGGGCTAGAGTCATCTCAAGGCTTCGTAGTGCTAAAGGATTCTATCCAAAGCTCACTGACACAGCTGTCTGCTGGCCTCAGTTCCTTGCACTGACAGACTCAGTGCCTTACCACATCACATGGGTTTCTCCATAAGGCTACTCACAGTATGTCAGCTTGCTTTCACTAGGGTGAGTGTTGAGAGAGAAACATGATAGAAGCCACAGCCTTGCTAATGACCATAGTAACATCTCATCAATTCTATCATATTCTGTTTTTTCAAAAGAGACTCTACACTCAAGCTATTACATAAGGTCATGAAGGCTAGAAGACAGGGATTATTGGGAGCCATCTTAAAGTCTACTCACCAAAAGTGGCCAGTTTCTCTTCAGTTTGGGGAGCTAGAACCAATCAATGGGACTTGCCAGTAGAAGTATGTTTCACCAGAAGAAATATGGAGATGGGCAGACATCAGCCAGTGGTCTGGGATTTTTGTATCAGTTACATGACTGCGTATCACTTTGAGTGGTATGAGCATCATTACTTCATCCATCCATCCATACATACATACATACATACATACATACATCAAATAATCACTATGCCCCTCTGTGCCGGGTACCGCTCTGGATATTGGAGGTGCAGCCTAGGTAGAGAGCCCACTTTCATGAGGTCCACAGTCCAGTGGAGGGTATAAACAAGGAAATAGACAATTTCCACACAAGGAGACAGTAGCTCTGACAAGCCCTGTCAGGGTGTACTGGCAGCCCATTGTACAGACTCCCTGTTCAAGTTCAGGGGCTGATCAGAAAAGGCTTCCAGGAGAAGGTGATATCCAGGATGAAACATGAGGACAAGAAGGGTTTTGCCAAGGGGAGAGCAGCCTGTGTGGGAGGGGGAGGGATGGGAGAAGCATGGATTTTTCTAGCTTTCAGGTGGAAGTTAGAATAGGAATTCCTAAAGTGGGGTGCCTGGACCCCTAACAGTTTTGGGTGTAAGATGGGCCCCTGGGGATATTTATAACAATCCAAAAGTGTAATGAAACTTGTATAAGCAAACAGGCCAAAGGAGTATATTTTCCATAGTTGTGGTAGAATCTTATAAGTGTCCGGCTAATGCAGCTTATCTCATCCTAACCAGAAGTTCTGGCTGGCAGTTTCATTTCTTTGATTACTAAAAGTGGAAATGAGAATTAACTACTTAATAAATTGCCATTTCCCTGTCTTCAATTCTCTCAACAATTTTATATTTTATTATAATTTTTGCATCTCCATAAGCTCTCTTAGAAATCTCAGTGGATTGAGGCAGGATATAAATAAACACATACATAAAACCCTTACCATGGGGCTCCTGAGGGGATCAGCAACCAACAGTATCCTTATGTTGGCAAAGCTGAGGAACTCAGGGCTGACTCTGGGACAAATGCCCCTGTAGAATTTACTGTTTTTACCAGTGGGTCAAAACCTGTGTAATTCTTCCATGAAGGAAGAGGGTATTATAATATACCTTTATGGAAGAATCTTCAAACATTATCAGTATTAACAAACTCAGGAGTGTACACAAAATTTGAAAAAGTTCTTACTGACATTGTTTAAATATTATTAAATTAAATAGGTGTAATAAAACTGATAGGTTAAACAGCATATTCTATAAAAAATAAAACTGCAAACCAGAAGATGGGAATAAATGGAATGAGGGGGGGAATGAAATCTAAAGGAAGGGAGGTGAAATATAGAAAAATTGAGGCAAATGAAAATTACAAAATAAGATAAAGATAGCATGATGTGTCCAAATGTGTTAATAATCACATTCAATGAAAATAGATTAAACTTTCTAGTTAAAAGACTAAGGCCATCAATTTAGATTCAAACTAAACAAGAACATACAGCCACAGCCAAAAAAAAAAGATAGAAAAGAAAAAGAAAGAAAGAACCTCTAGTCAAATTGTGTTAATAATTAATATCCATAAAATATAAGGATATGAAAACTTCAAAGCAAAAGAAACAAAAATATATAGCAGGTATATTCATTGTGAAATAGATTTGACTATAAGTAATAGAAATCTTCAAGTAACAGTGTCTTAAAAATAGAAATTTATTTTTTTTCTCCTTTTTGTTGGTGTCTGTGGTACTCTCCAGTATCACAGACCCAGGCTCTTTTATTTTATGATTCCACATTGGGTTGCCTGACCACTAGGTTCAAGATGGCAGCATCTGCATTCTAGGATGCAGGATGAAGGATGGATGAAGAAGAGGAAATGATGTATTCTGTGCTGTCTGTTAGGGTAGGTTCTTAACTGTCGAACAACCCATCTATCTTCCTGTCATTGACCAGAATGTAGTCACATGGTCATGCCTAGCTGCAAGGGAGCCTGGGGAATGTAGTCTTTACTCAGGAGATCACGTCTCCAGCTAAAACTGGGAAAGAGGAAGAGTCATGCCATAAAGTACAGGGAAAACAAAACTGAGGAAAAACTGTCTTAACAGGCAGATAGTAGCCAAAAGAAAGCTGGCATAACAATATCAGATAAAATAAACCTTAAGTAAAAGGTATTACTGTAGATAATGAGCACCAGCACATACCTTCAGAAAGACTTAATTTGCTAGGAACTTGGATGTACTTACTAACAAATTTTCAAAATATATTTAAAAAGATTTGACAGAATACAAGAAGAAACTGACAAATAGACCATCATTGAGGCAGACATGTGGTTGATAAATCAAATAGAAAAAAATCAGTGAGAATGTAGAATTGATAGGAAGAACGAGTAGCATTTTTTTGGGCCTTTCCTACTAATCCTGGGTCTCAAATATGTGGGCTAACATTATTTCTATGGCTCTTTCAAAATATTTTTTAAAAAGAATCTACCTTGAGAAGTCTCAGCCTAGAGCAAATCTAACTTAGCTGAAATCAATTACTCATTACACTTGTTATCAGAATCAGTATGACCCATCTATAAATAGCTCCCATTTATTCCATCATTTCAGTGGGCACTTTCTATGCGCTGGGCAATGTGCAAAATATATCACAGCCATTAACTCATTTGATCACTCTCATTAACAACTGCTCTCAGTTTTCAGATGAGGAAACTGGTCACACGATTAGGGTGTGGTAGAGCTGGGATTGGCATCCAAAGCTGTTCGTCCACTTGCCCTTTTGCCTACAAGCACAGAAATTAGAACTGAGGCTTTTAGGGACTTGATTTGGGTCAAGCAAATGGCATATGAAATACTACCCAACGTTGAGGAGTGTGGTTCCAGCACTTACATTGGGGACAGGACATCTAACGCAGCGGGAACACCACACTAGACAAGCTTTTCTTGAACGTGGTAGTTGCTCTGATTGGCCCAGATGTGCACCTGCATCCATGGAAGGTCATGGAAGCTGCAACTCTCTGCACCGCTGTATTTCTTATAATTACCCAGAGGAAGCTATGAGGCTTAAAGACGGAAGGTATGTTTTCTTTACAATCCTCACACCAGCCGAAATCAACTATAAGTGTAACTGCCCTCGGGTCTCCAAAGTGACCTCTTATTAAAATGATCTATAATTTTGATTAGTGTCTATTGCTCTCAGCACAGCCCTGTGCCAGCTGACCGAATTCATGTTTTCTTCCTAAACGGTGGCTGGACTGCTCATTTGTGTGGGGTGGTCCTGTGAGAGAGGAAAAGGTTGAGCCTCTACACCCAAGTTGATTTGCCTTTGCTTTTATTATTGTTACACTGGGTTGCACGTGCTGGTACACAGCCTCATTCATTTCAGCCCATTTTCCCAAGCCCAGTCCTGAGCAGACCTACAGTGAGGGCTCTGTGGCTTTGGATTTGACCTCATAAGAATGGCTATCTGCACCTCCTGTGTATAGTTTGAGGTGCTCCATACCCATGATCTCATTTAATAGTGGGTCACTGTTAATCAGCACTAATGAGAATGACCTTGGAGTTCAGAGAAGATAATCACTTTGATGACAGTCACAAAGGAGCAGAGCTGGGATTTGAGCCTCTCCCTGCACATGAACCCTGTGTGGGAATTGTTTTTCTGATTGGTTGAGACTAATCAACTAAAAGAACATTCCACCAAGATCAAGGGTTTTGGGTCATTCTTCCGTGGGCACTCTCTCTACAATACGGAAAGCGAAGGGTGGACCTCCTTCAAACACAAATCCAAGACAAGGTGGTGTTTCTGCCTTTCATTATCACTGGTAAAAAAAATACTGTTAACAAGTTTGGAGGACGTTTGTAATCCAAATCTAAAAGCAACATGGTTGCTTTAAAACAACGTAATGTTTTCATTTAAAAGTTGATGGAGACATGGATTCATTTCAATATCTTCATAATATCATCAGCTCTATAGCTGGACAAATAAATAGATAGACCTATAATATCACCATTCAAATGATTAAAAAGAAATAAAACGATGCCAGATGTTTATTTGGAGTAACCCACAGAGCACATTGAAAACAATTCCTATTTCTGCAACTGAAAATTGAAATTGATCATTACTGGGCATTAAATGTGCGTATGTTTTCCTGAAGTTCCTAAATCTATTTAATTTCTATGTTGACAGAGATATTAGACAGCTGTTTGAAAATCTGTCTCTCTTTCCTGAGCAATGCAGAAGAAATCTTTATGTTAAACCACGAAATGTCAATGAGAGCGTTTCAGTGCACTAATCAGCCTGCGAGTGGAATGCGTGTGGCTGGCAGCCACTTTAACTTACGTTTTCAATAGCCTTGATTGCTCTGCGTGCACCCCCTTAAGATATGGCTGTTGAAGGCGACAGCTCCGGAGTGCTGCTGTGCGTGCCGGCTCTAGCGATTAGAGTCAGATGATGAGGTGGGAGATGGGAAGTATTCTTCGTGAATGGCTTCGGTGGTGACTCACTGTGCACCCACAGGGATGTTCCTGAACCCTCTGCCTCTATTACCCTGTCACCCATCTCATCCCCACCCACCCTCCTCCAAATGGGCACCAGGTACAAGAAAAAAGAGAGCCAGCTTTGTTTCTAGATGCTTGTAAAGGCAAGCTGGTGGACTTAATAATTGACATCATCCTAGCATCATCTTTTCATTTCTTTGAAAACATTTCCATAGCTCAAAAAAAAACTTGACACAGGATTTTGCTTTTTGTAGTGTGATTTATAAAAATGGAGAATGTCTTAGAATAGGGAAATGGTTATGTCAAGTATACTAGATTCAATAGATTATAACAGACCCATTGAAAAAGAAGTATACTAAAATCAGTTCAAAAAAAGAAAATGTCTCCTGTATTCACTAGCTTGGTGAATTTTTCACAGTCTAAGTCTGGCTTTTTTCTCTTAAAATAAGAAACCTGGTTTTGCCCTGGCCATTGCAGCTCAGTTGGTTGGAGCGTTATCCCATAAACCAAAGGGTTGTGGTTTAATTCCCAGAAAGGGCATACACCTAGGTTTTGGGTTTGGACCTTGTTTGGGGCACATACAAGAGGCGACTGATAAATGATTCTTTCCTCCCTCTCTCCCTTTCTCTCTCTCTCAAGATCAATAAGCAAGTCCTCAGGTGAGAATAAAAAAACAAGGAAACCTGATTTTGCCTTCATATGGAGATGAGACCTATTTCTCAGGAATGGGCCCATGTCAACCACATTTGTGAGATGGTCGCATTAAAGCAGAGTGCCAGTGTCTCATTTTACATTCAGAAATCTGTTACGTGCTCTGGAATATGTAGATGAGCATAATTAGCATATTCTGTTCCTAGAAATAAACTACAGTGGGAAGTAATCTCCTATTTAGCACATCCACTTACCTGCTACTATTTACGGTTTATGGTGTGCCAGGTACTGTGCAAGACATATCAATACCTCATGTAATGAGGTCATGTTTGCAAAACACTTAGCACATGCCTGCCCCATACTAAGTGCTCCATATTTGTTCACTGGTGTTATTTCTTACTTTTTTCTTTTTTTTTAATTAAAGGACATTTATTAATTGCTTTTAGAGAGTGAGTGAGAGGGAAAGTCTGATGAGAGAGAAAAACATCAATTGGTTGCCTCCCATTCATGCCCGAACCAGTGATCAAATGATGACACCACAACCAACTGAGCCACACTGGCTAGGGCAGTGGTATTATTTTTAGTACCATTTATCCCCCTTAACTTACCATGGTATCTAGGTGACATCACCTCCTTTCTTGAAATGAGAAAATGGAGACAGGGAACTTCAGTAACTGCCCAAACTATTTGGTAAGTGGCAGAGTGACAATACAATTGAAATACAATTGTCTCAAGACAATTGACAGAGAAATACAATTGTCTCAAGAACTGGACATTCTGTCCACCTCACCAATGTCTTCTCTTGCTTGGCAGAGCCCTGGGAAGGTTGTTTGTGGGTGCAGAATCACAACAAAGGAAGTCGGAAAATAAATATTTAACAGCATCAGGCCGAAACAACTTGATATGTGTACCTCCTGATAGGATGATCTCACATTTGAGACCCATTGGCTAAGACTCCCTTGCCCCTGAATGAGAAAGAAAAGCTAATATTTACTGCGAATTTGTGTGACAAGCCCTCATTTAATCTTCATGAAAACATCATGAAGTAGGTAGTTAAGGAACACTTCCCAAAATGCCAAAGTTTATAAATTGCGGAGTTGGATTTAAACTTTGGACAGTCCAACTCCAAAGCTCTGTCTTTAACCTTGGAGCTCCACCACCTCCCAGCAACACAGAGACACAGGCGTGGTATTTCCATTTCACAGATGAGGAAACCAACAGATGAGTTAAATAACGTGCCCCGAGGCGCTCTGTGACTAAATGACAGACTCTGTGACTATGTTTGTTCTAGTACAGATTGTGCTGTGTTCGTAGGCTAGGGCTGCCAGAATAAAAGACCTCTTTTTTGTGTGGCTTAACAGAATTTGTTTTCCTACAATTCTGGAGGCTGGAAGTCCAAGATCAAGGTCTCAGCATGTGTGATTTCTCCTAAGGCCTCTTTCCTTGGTTTGCAGATGGCCACCTTCTTACTGTGTCTTCACGTGGTCACCTCTTAGCCTGTGGCTCTGCTTTGTGTGTCTGGTGTCTCTGTGAGTACAAACTTCCTCTTTTTACAAGGACACCATTCGTATTGGACCAGGGCCAACCCTAATGACCTCATTTTAACTTAATTACCTCATTCAAGACCTTATTTCTAAATATGGTGGCATACCATTGGTACTAGGGATTGAGACTTCAACGTATGAATTTTGAGGGGACATGATTTGGCCCATAACATACATCTTCTAAACCACTAAATAATACTGTTGCACATAAAATATATTGTTTGATATTTTTATAATTTTAAAAAATTTTATTTTTGAGCTACACAGAGTCATACTGAAAAGTATTTTCTTACTACAAGAGAGAGAATGATTTACTTACCGTTAGCTCCTTTATTCATTCACTAATTTAGAATTAGAATGCCAACTGATAAATGAAAAACGATTGACTAGAATTCAAGGGATTTCAGAATGGCTCACCTAATCTTCTTGCTTTGGGCACTCAGCAAAATGTATTTTGCTATCCAACTAGAGCTTAAATCAAATGGAAAATGTATTAAAATCAAGGCAGTATGAAGAATGTTCAGAAGTATAAACCCCTCCAAGGAACTTAAAATTTAGTTGAGGAGACAAAAGCATAGACACATGAAGCATAAATAACAACGCATGACAGCAGCACAAGAAGGGCCTCAAGGCGGAATAGGGTGAATTACACAATGTGGAAGCCAGCAAGTAGGTGCTGCAAATTCAGAGAAAGGCCAGCGACTGGGAAAGGTGATCCAGGAAGGCTTCCTGGATGGGGAGGAAGTTATGTTGAGTAAGAGGGAAGCAGATTCCCTTAGAAGCATCTCTCTGAGCTAGAAACCCTCTCCCTTCCCCCCTCACAGGTGCTATGGAAGTCGAGACAGGGTCAGTGAAGGCATGTATCTGGGAGGAGCTAGGGGGATGGATGGAGACCTCGGGAGGGAAAGAATGAGTGGGTGAGTGTTGGGCAAACCCTGGAGGGGATAGAAAAAAACAAAGGAAGTTTCTAGAATACCAGTAGTGACCACAGTGAATCTGTATATGGTATGGCAGCACTTGGTAGAGGTCATCTGGAAGGTGAAACAGGATAAAGCTGAAGAGTCAGACAATGATGGTGGGACAGAGGCACCAGGAATCCAAGGGCAGAGAAAGGGCTGGGACTGGCTGCTTGTTTCCTTTCATCTTTCAGAAGAGGATTGGCAAGAGTCCACGAAGCTTCTGTGAAAGGTTGAGGAAAATAAGAGGGATGATGTATGGTAAGAAGGCCCCTCACCTGAGAAACACGTGCCCAGCCAGCCAACCCTTGAATGAGTTGTTAGTTGGAATAAAACCAAGCAACCCATTTGCAGTCACTCAGTCTGTGAACTTCATCAGCGGAAAAATTGGCTTTATTTTAGAGGCTGTCACAAGGAAAAAGAAATGTGTCAGGAAAGTTGGAAGAACTTCATTCCACTTAGCAGGTCAAGGTCAAGTATTCGATTCATTCTTTTCAGGAAGGAAGTAGAAGACACAGGTGACTGTAGGACAAAGAGGGAGACAGGTGGTGACTCATCGGAGGGCACCAGCTTGGGTGTGGCTGTTACTGTGTTGTGGAGTCAGGCTGCCTGGGTTCACACCCCTGTCTCCCTCTGTCCAGCCGTTGAGCGAGTTAATTGACCTCTTTGTGCTTCAGTTTTCTCATCTGTAAAATGGGTTTAATAATTAAAACTACTTGTCAGGGTTGTTTTAAGGATTAATTGGTACGATACTGTCCATTATTTAGGTAACACTCAAGAAATGTGGGCATTAATGTTAGTATCAGTGAGAGTGGCAGGTCATATGGGGGTGTGACTGAGGCACGCAGGGTAAATTGGAGCTGAGGCAACGAATTAAAGAAGCAAAAACTTGTGGCTCTAAGGCCATGCACAGACAGATCACACTGCCAAAACAAACCAACAGCGACCATCTTGATGTCTAGCGGAAAACATGGTTGAGGTATAGAGGAAGTGGATTTAGCAGAAGCTGCATCTAACCTTTTCATGAAAGGACATCAATGCATATAAACACCATGGGGGACTGTTGCCAGGATGAGGAGGTGGCCCAGGCCTGGCAGCATCCAGAGCCCAAAGGAGAGGCACAAATGCACGCTTTCTGTTGCAGGGAAGGTGGGTGGATGAGAACGTGAAATCAAAACTTGAAGGCAAAGTTTTGAGGAAGTCATAGGGGAAGGAAAAGAGAAAATGGTTGTAGAGATGCTAAGAAAAGGGCGAAGGGTGCGAGCGCTACAGGGAAGGGATGGATGGAGAGAGCGAGAAGGCGTGGAGGTGAGGCCCGTGTGGCTGGAAGGAGAAGGTGGGCCCGCCTCGAAAGAACCAGCAACTTGGCCTGAGGCCCATACACAAATCCCCCGAACCTCATCAATATGATGGGGGTGATAGGGCTATCCTGATGACCTCATAGCATTGTTGTGAGAATAAATAAATGTATGTGAACATTTTCTTGGTCAAAGGTCATGCCACAACACATATGCAATGTCAAAGAATCTCTCTATTAATAAGATTTCCTCTCGAAAAATGTCCATTTCCCCTTGTAACGTGTCAAAGACGTTTAGGCAAACCCCAAGGTTATTTAATCATTGGATGGTACGCTGGTGACAGAAATTAATTTCCCAGGGACTGAGAAATACCCTGCTTTGTTAATAGCAATGCCCGACAATGCAGAGAGCATGGGCAAGCCCATGAAAAGCCATGGTAATTGTGACGGCGGCGGCAGCGGTCACAGCGAAGCTCCTTCCACACAGGTCTGTAATTAGCTTATGTCACCAAGAGGCCGTAAACAGAAGCTCCTATACATCATATGGGCCATGAGATAACAAGGCAAATAGAGGGCAGTGGTTTAACTCCTCTAGCGTAAGAGATAAGTTTCTGAATGCTCTTAATAGCATCTCGATGCAGCAGTTTTCACTGAGGATGGGTGAGCCCAGAGTCTGGCTGGCCGTGCTGCGCTTCATTGGGTGTGACCCAAGGGCCACGAGGGGGGGAGTCGCCCTGATGCCTCCGTCCAGGGGAGTGGGAAGAGTGGCTTGGGGGAGGCGTTAGTGTTGCCAAGGAGCACGGAGAACATGTTCTGCTCTCTGATCTTGGCCATCACATCCTGTCTGTGAGAAGAATTTCAGTTTTTAAGAGGGTCAAGTCTCCTTTCACATTTCAAACAAAGATCTAGGATAAGAGCAAAGGATCCACAGAGCGAGGCATTACACAGAGACCAGGAATCCATAGTTCCCAGGACACCTCCCAGCCTGACAATGCAGGTCTGGTCCTCATTCTTCCCAGCCTGCTCTCCTGTGCTCAGAGGTCGGCAGGCCCCCTCCATCCCTGGTGTGCTGGGAAATACCCCTCACATTTAAATCAGATGACCACCGGCAGATAAGCGCATGAACAAAAATGTGGCACATGTATGCCAGGGAATACTGTGGCCCATGCTACAACATGAATGAACCTTGAAGACATTACACTAAGTGAAATAAGCCAGTCACAATAAACAGATATTGTATGACTTCATTTACACGAGGTACCTAGAGTAGTCCCATTCATCATGACAGGAAGTAGAACAGAAGTTGTAAGGGATGACAGGGAGCAGGTAATGGGGGGCTAGGGTTTAATGTTTCCAGAATTTCTATTTGGGAAGATGGAAAAGTTCTGAAGGGGGATGATAATGATGGTTGCACAACGATGTGAATGCACTTCATGCTGCTGAATCATACACTTGGAAATGATTAAAACGATGTATTTTGTGTTGTGTACATTACCACAGTTTTTAAAAATATGGTTCCAAAACTAAAAACAACAATGAAAATCAAAGGTGCATCCACATGTCCTAAGGAACTTACTGTGATGAGCCTGACACACAAATATCTCATTGATATGTTTGTTCTGTGATAGTTCAATTTACATCTCCTTCCCAAAATGTGAAGTTTGTCACAATTTCTAAAGATACGACAGTGTTGAAACAAGGCGAGAAAAAGTATTCTGGGATGGGCTCTGCTTTTGTGTTTGAACATATAAAAGCATTTTTTGTCGAGGCTGATTGACTCTTCCAATAATTTAAGCCATTTACAGGTAGTGTTTAAATACTTGGTTAGAATCTTTCTAATGAGCCTGATAATCATTTTAGCTGTTAACACGTCATGTGAGTTCAGACACACAGTTACACTATAATCTTTCCCCCTTGCCTACCTCTCACAGATTACAGAGGGAATGTGTTCTAGACAATAAAATCTGAGGGGAAAAAAATTGCCATCCTGCTTCAGCGCTGCCATTAAACCCAGCGATGGTGGCCATTGCCGTATAAAAGGAAAAACAACAAGTTTACAGTTCCTCATTTCCCATGGTAAACAGATTGCTTATTTTAATTTTGAAAACAAAGCGATGGAGGCTATATAGGTCTGTAAATAAGAGTGTGCATCTCAATTTTCTGCAAATGCTTAAGTGGTTTACATCTGTTTCCTCCCAGTTGTATTTCTCAAACATGAATTTCCATTTTAAAAAGAGTCGTAAAATCACTACTGTTTCTCTGTGGATCTATTAGCAATAAAATAGCCTACAGAGGTTTGCACAGCCATGGAAAATGTACAGTGATAATGGGCTGTCCTGCTGTTACATGGCTTATGCAAACTTCACATTTATCATGGCAGAACCATCTATCCGCAGGGTTGTAGCACAGCAAACAACGGAATAAAAGAGACCAAGGGAAGGAAGATGAGACCGAAATCTCTGTGTACACATCATTAATCAGACAAGATGAATTCTCAAACTTGGAAGTGTGTTTCCTCCAAGCCAACTGGGGGAAGGGGCAGGAGGGAGGAACTGGGTCCGACTGGTCACAGTCTGCAATGAACCACTTGCCATAAAAATGATCTCCAGCAAACAAAGCCGCCGGTCCTTCCATTTTCACATTGTGTGGTTCACTCCTCTTGTAGTTTTTTGTTCTTTAAGGGCCAAGCTGGGTCATCTGTTGAAAACGCTGAGTCCAGCACACAACGTCATTATATTATTCTTTCATTACTTTGCGTGAAAGGGCTCGCACACCAGTGGGGCCTTCTTCTTCTGCCCACCCCGTCTAGGAAGCAGACGGGGGGCACAGAGCACGTTTATCCAGCCCCTAACGCTTGGTGTCAGAAGTGGGACAGAGTGTTTGCATCCCAGTGAAATCCTTCCACATATAGAGAAGGTGTTTTTGTGGGGTTTCTTTTTTTCCCTCCTAATTCTAAATTCACTAAAGATCGGGAATGAGGGCGGAGAACAGGTTTCAAAATGGCCTCCTTCCCAAACAGGGTGCACACCTGTGTGAGGGGCGCCCTATCCCGTGTGTTTCTCGGGCTTCTTCTCAGTTGCCCTGTTTTCCTGAAATAGAAAAGAATCAATAAAATGCACCGATGGAATTTAAATTGCTTGGCATCTTGTAGCCCGTTCTAGTTAGTGGGGTATTTTTTAAATTTTTTAAAAAATGTTTTTGTTTTGTTTTACTAGTTTAACAGAACGAGAAGTTTGAGAAATAATTCTTGAGCCTTTAAAAGGGAAGATGGGAAAGATACCTTTCAATTAATGCTCCAGTGAGTGATGACTGACTGTACTCAGGCTTGGAAATTCCACCATCTCAGGATAGAACAAAACAGGAATGAATAAAAGGAAAACCGTCAGTGAGGGAAATGGATGAGGGGTTCAACTTGCACACTCAATAGCCCAATAATTCCTGCCCCTCAAATACCAGGGTTTTTATTTAGGGCGAAACTTGTTCTTTGGAGGTAATTCATACCACTCAGTTCCTTGGGGGGCGTGCTTTTAGCTCCTGCTCCTGGAGCCGTGGGGAGAAACCAGTTGCACAGTTGCACAGAAATCCCAGAGTAGTCCTGGGATTTCTTTTTTTTTTCTTTTTTTTTAGTATTTTATTTATTTACTTTTAGAGATGAGTGAGAAAGAGGGAGAGAAACAACAATGTGTGGTTGCCAATGTGGGGACCTGGCCAGCAACCCAGGCACGTGCCCTAGACTGGGACTCAAAGCAGCTACCCTTTGGTTTGCAGGCTGATGCTTAATCCACTGAGCCACACCAGCCAGGGCTAGCCTCAGGATTTCTTGATGGGGACACTGATGTGGATAATTGATCTTACTCTTCATTGATCATCAAGCATATGTCATATTGGCTGCTCTTCCAGAAACACACACCCAGAGTTTGTCAGCAAGACTGCCAGCTCTTAACAAGTATTTTGAAGTTGACTTGACACCCCCTCCCTCAGTGGGGATCCTGGGCAATTCTGAGAGGCATCCACTTGACCTATTTCCATTCCCCACTGGCTCTGGGTTTCCACTTTCCTGGGTCTCTTGGGCGACCCCTCCCAGGAAACTCCGACTCTGAAAACGACGCTTTAGATTATGTACCAGATACTCCTGGAAATCACTGACCACTGGCCCAAGGCCTAATAATGGCAGCAGTAATAGAAGGAATAATAATTGCTACAACTATTTAGAGCTTTCCAGGTGCTGAGCACCACACACCAAGGCCTGGACAGGCTCATCAGCTCATTCTAAGCACGCAATTATAAGTGCTGGAGTTGGGGTTTAAATCCAGACCTGTCCTTCCTCTCCAGTGCTTGTGTCTTGGTAGTGTGTTGTGTTTGCTGAGTGGAAAGAAATACTCTCTCGCTTCTGGTGGTAAGAGCGTGCTGGTGGAGAGCCTGTGCGTGGGGTGCTCCATCCTCTGCGGTACATTTCACTCTGGTTTCTCCCGCTGTCTCCACGTCTCTCCTCCTTCCATCCTTTCACCCCACTATGCATCTTCTACACAGCAGGGCAGGGTACTTCGCGGCAGGCTAGGCAGTTACTACATAGTAATAACAATAATTCTTGGTAGTTAGAGTTCCTCATCCGAGGACATCACCCAAGCTTAAAGAAATTTAAATATATCTGTTCACAGCAGCATGGGGGGTGGGGCTGGTCTGGGTCTCCGTGTGGGGCCTGGAGAGAGACCTGCACACATAAAGGATGGAATCACCTGGCTGTCCTGACAAGTCCTCCTCGCCAGACGTGGGACTAAGGGAGGGAATCCAATGGGGGAAGGCCCGGACAAAGAGTCAGGTCTCTCATTTCCCTGAAGTTCCTGTGCATTTGAAGCTTGGCAAGGTGGCTGCCTCCAGGAGTCCTATGGCTTCAAGGCGTTGGTGAGAAAGGGCTGTTCACCAGCTGGGTCTCTGTGATGAAATTAGCCCCAGGTGCCCAAAAATTCTCTCCAGGAGCTGTCCCCCAGGTGCACACCACTGGGCTCTGGCGTGGGTCTGATGCCTGTTCCCGGTCCCTCTCCACCTCGGATTCTCCGCTGTCCCTACTCCCTCTGCCCTGCGGGGTGGTTCCCTATCTCTGCAATAAGAGTGAGTTCACCCGCAGGCTTACCCAGCAGTATCCATGCCCACGGCCCAGAGCAGCCTTCTCCTGGGGCAGCCAGAGGTGGGGCAGGGGCTCCGAGGTGAGGGTCAAAGGTCCCAGAACCTCCTTTTGTGCTCCCATCCTCTGGCAGCCCCTTCCGTGCAAAGGGTGAGCCTTTGCACTTGCTTCTCTCTGACCTGGGCCCATCGGATGTGCCGCTCTCCACGTGTCCAGTCTAGAGTCTGCCCCTTTGGACCAACCCGACGTGTTAACCTCTCTACCCCCACATGACACACTGGGGAGATGGGTCCACTTAAAGGGAAACACTAAACTTGGGAGTTAAGTTCACCAGCTAGGGAAATATTCTCGTGTCCTTGGATTTCAAGAGTAAGTCACTGCTCTGATTTTCAGACATGCTGAAGCGGAGCGTCATCTTGGAGCACATGGCACGTGTCTGGTTCCCGAAGACCGCAACACCATGCTGGCAGAATGGTAACAAACACAGCCTGATGGTGACCCCTGACCTGCCGATATCTCTTCTGGTGGCGGAGAGATCTGTAGAGAAGAAACGAACATTGTCCTTTGCATCAAGGAGCGTAGAGTCTTAAAGGGGTGACATATGAACACACTCAAATACTATGGCATCTGGATGTTCAAGCATGCGCCACATCTTATTCCAAGCATGTACCACGTTCTGAGGCCAAAAGGTGGTTCCCACATCAGACTCGGTCACAGTGAGAAACCCAGAAGAGAAAGAGCAATTTAGTTCAGGTAGATGAGACACATTTCCACCATAAAATCACTGGAGCTTTTCCCTCTGACTCAAAGCAAATACATTTGTCAAACACACCATAAATATACATTTGCACTATTTATTACCTCTGCCTATAAAAGAAAATTGTATTAGGTGATTGTGCTGAAAATGTGTCAAAAATATAATTTGCATCTCTTTTATGTGGGTGTTTTTGTGGGTATTTGCTATATTTCAATTTGCTGATATACATATATATATTTCTCTGTAGAGACATATATAAATGCTGTTTAGTTCTTCTGATCTTTGTTTTTATTTCCTTGGTATAAAAATTTCAATATAATTTGTGATTCTAAAATATTGCTTTTGAAAAATACGATATGGATCCTTTGTTCCCTTAATTCCCATAATCCAATACAATGAAACATTTACTAAAAATATATTAAAGAGAATGTCCTGAAGGATTTGCTTCTTTTGACAAACTGTCACTGGAGGATCGTGCAGAACGTTGTCTGTTGTCCTGAATTTCGTGGAATCCATCTCCCTTCAGTTAGGCGAATTTCCCCCAGCCTTCCCTTCCCCCGGGTGCAAAGACTCATCTTCCACGGAGAACCACAGGGAACAGATTTCAGGGATTGGAGCTCATGCTTTTCTCCGCAGGTGACATGGGTTGGGGAAGGAGGTTTACTCTTCTGCATTATGTTTATTTACATCTAAAAGCATCTTGATGTTCGCAGAAAAGACTTTTGCAGTTATGGCTCCTGCTTGCTCCCCTCAGCCACCTTAGAGAGCAGATCGACAGCCTTTTGTGTGAGGGGAGAAGGGACAAAGCCCAAGGGGAGATGATGTCATTTTAGGGTCACGCAGAAAATCATTAAAAGATTAAAACCCAGGTCTCGCAAGTCTCAAGTGTTCTGCTTTGCTGTTAGAAATGTCATCTTAGCTTCTTTTCCTCATCTACAAGCCACACACATAGCACTCTTCCTGAACTAGGCAACGTTTAGGGACAAGAGAGGCCACGGTTCCTTGTACCCTACTTTAAACTCTGGGGAAAGATCCCCTCTCGAGTTGCCCTGGGAACTTGGCCTCACAGTGTGGCCAGGCAGGGGGAGGTGCTACAGACTGAACTGTGCCCACCCCTCAGCCCCAGTTCATATGTTGAAGCCTTAAACCCTAATGTGACTATTTGCAGACTGATTTTAGGAGGTAATCAAGGCTAACTGAGATGGCAAAGGTGGGGTCCTCATGTGATAAGATTGGTAGCCATAAAAGAATGGAGAGAGAGAGAGAGAGAGAGAGAGAGGGAGAGAGACAGACAGACAGAGAGAGAGAGAGAGAGAGATCTCCATGTGTACATACTGAGGAAAGGCCATGTAGGGACAGAGTGAGAAAGCAAACCAGAGTTTTTTTTTTAAAAAACCATATTTTATTGATTATGCTATTACAGGTGTCCCATCCCCACCCCCTTATTACCCTCCACCCTTCACACCTCCCACCTGCATTCTCCCCCCTTTAGTTCACGTCCATGGGTCATACATGTAAGTTCTTTGGCTTCTACATTTCCTATATTATTCGTAACCTCCCCCTGTCTATTTTCTACCTACCATTTATGCTACTTATTTCCTGTACCTTTCCCCCCATTCCATCTTTCCCCGTCCCCACTGATAACCCTCCATGTGATCTCCATTTCTGCAGTTCTGTTCCTGTTCTAGTTGTTTGCTTAATATGTTTGGTTTTTGCTTTTTTAGGTTTGGTCCTTGATAGTTGTGACTTTGTTATCATTTTATTGTTCATATTTTTATTTTATTTTAATTATTGTTCAAGTACAATTTTCTATCTTTTACTCCCATCCTGGCCTACCCACCCAGCCCTCCACGCCTCCCTCCCATTTCCACCCACCCCTGGTTTTTATCCATGTGTTCCTGTAAACTCTTCCCCTTTTCCCCTGAAATTCCCCTGAAATTCCCTCCTCTCTCCCCTCTGGCATGGATGGAGCTGGAAAGCATTATGCTAAGTGAAATAAGACAAGCAATGAAAGACAAATACCATATGACCTCACCTTTAACAGGAACCTAATCAACAAAACAAAGAAACAAGCAAAATATAATCAAAGATACTGTTCATATTTTTTATCTTCTTTTTCTTAGATGAGTCCCTTTAACATTTCATATAATAAGGGCTTGGCAATGATGAACTCCTTTAATTTGACCTTATCTGAGAAGCATTTTATCTGCCCTTCCATTCTAAATGAAAGCTTTCCTGGATAGAGTAATCTTGGATGGAGGTCCTTGCCTTTCATGACTTTGAACACTTCTTTCCAGCCCCTTCTTGCCTGTAAGGAGGTTTCTTTTGAGAAATCAGCTCGTAGTCTTATGGGAACTCTTTGTAGGTAACTGTTTCCTTTTCTCTTGCTGCTTTTAAGATTCCTTATTTTTAATCTTGGGTAGTATAATTATGATGTACATTGGTGAGTGCTTCCTTGGGTCCAACTTCTTTGGGACTCTCTGAGCTTCCTGGACTTCCTGGAAGTCTATTTTCTTGGCCACATTGGGGAAGTTCTCCTTCATTATTTGTTCAAATAAATTTTCAATTTCTTGCTCTTCCTCTTCTCATTCTGGCACCCCTATGATTCAAATGTCGGAATGTTTAAAGTTGTCCTGGAGGTTCCTAAGCCTCACCTCATTGTTTTGAATTCTTGTTCCTTCATTTTGTTTTGGTTGAATGTTTATTTCTTCCTTTTGCTCCAAACCATTGATTTGAGTCCTGATTTTCTTCCTGTCACTGTTGGTTCCCTGTACATTTTCCTTTATTTCACTTTTCATAGCCTTCAGTTTTTCCTCTATTTTGTGACCATACTCAATCAATTATGTAAGCATCCTAATTACCAGTGTTTTGAACTGTGCCTCTGATAGGTTGGTTATCTCTCCATTGCTTTGTTGTATTTTTTTCTGGAGCTTCAATCTGTTTTTTCACTTGGGCCATATTTCTTTGTCTCAGAGTGCCTGTTACACTGAAAGGGGCAGAGCCTTAGGTATTTGCCAGGGCAGGGCAACCCACATCACTATGTTGTAGTGCTGTATGTGGGGGAGGGGTCTGAAAGGGAACAATGCTGCCTGTTCAGCTCTCTGCTGTCTTTCAATCACTTCCTCTGCTACCCACAAGCAAATTGGACCCTTCTGGTGCTGATTCCCAATTGGTGGGTTTGTGTACGTTCTAGGACCCTGTGGGTCTCTCCAACAAACTCCCCTGTGAGGCTGGTAGTTTTTCCTGCTGCCTCAACTCCCACAAGTTTTTTCAGTCAGAGGTTTTGAGGCTTTATTTCCCTGAGCTGGGGCCCTGGGGTGTGCGGTCTGTCTTGCTCCCCAGTTATTCCTCCCAGTTTATCCATATTCATATGTGGGACCACCCACTCCACCAGCTACCACCTCGTCTGGTCCACAAGTCTCGGCCTCACCTGCCCCAGTCCTCCAGCTGCCACCTTGCTGTGAGTCTTCTTTGCCCACCTTCCCATCTCTGCCCCTCCTCCTGGTCTGAATGAATGCTTCTTCTTTAACTCCTTGGTTGTCTGACTTCCATACAGTTCAATTTTCTATCAGTTGTGGTTGATTTTTTGTTTTTAAATTTGTTGTCCTTCTTTTGGTTGTGCAAGAAGGCATAGTGTGTCCACCTACACTTCCATCTTGGCCAGAAGTCCCCCAAACCAGAAAGTTCTTGCCAGAAAACTTGATCTGGGACTTCTAGTCTCCACAACTGTGAGAAATATATTTCTGCTGTTTAAAGCACCCAGTGTATGATATGATATTATGTCAAGCAGATCTTAAAGGGTTGGCTTTCAATCTTCTCTCGGGGTCCATGTGACACAGGCAGGACCTAGAAGCTGCTCAGAGTCTGGCTGGGAAAAGCTTGCCAGAAACGTCTCTGAGGATGAGAGCCCTCCAGCAAAGGTTGCAGAGTGGACCCCTGAGTTAGGGCCAGGGGCTCCTGCAGAGCCCTGCCCAAGCAGAAGCACAAAACTAGGAGTCCCAACAGCCTTGGGCTTCACCAACAGGGCAGGCAGCTCCCAGGTGAATGCAGGGCATCACTCAGGAAATCAGGAGGCCAAGAACCTGCTGCCCGAGGATCACCAATCTCCCATGCCCAGATTGACCTTGTCGGTACCCCCCATCCCTCCACACATTTAAATACCCTCAGAGGGGAAGAAGATGGTATAGGTGGAGTTCTCTGAGAGATGGAACACTTTTATCAAAAAGAGTCTTGCCACCTTTTCAAAGACTGCTAAGTTGCCTGGAGCATGTGTACACAGGTTGGACAGTGCATTTACTTCTGCCCCACCCCTCTCCCGGAGGAAGGCCAGGTTAGTCACCGGCAGATAAAGGTGTGATGTTCTCTCTGCCCCTACAAGTTGTAATTTAAGTTGAATTTATGACCCACTACAGAGGAAACTGTAGGATGTATGACATTGGGAACCAGGCCAACCATCTCCACATTCTATGAAAGTAAGCATCTTGGGGATCTGTGTAAATTATGTCTGCCCTGCTCCATCTTTTACCCCACCTCCCATGTGCTGACGATGTGTAGGCTGTGCTGTGTGATTCAATACAATGGGTGATGTTTGCATTGATTCACATATGTTTTTAGCTTCCCAACTACATTATAAACTCTTTTGGAGCAGAAACACAAAAGGGTGTCAGGTACAGAGCTCTGATAAATATTTGCAACTAAGCAGCGATGTTGATGCCCTGCCTAGGTGGGGCTTAAGTGTGTCTGGATTTTGTAGCATGTTTCCAAATCCTAGCTGAGGACTCCCGGGGTGGGTACCATCCCTAACATTAGCTATGGGAGCTTGCACATGTCAGTTTCCCTTTTAGGACCTTAGGCTTTCACATCTGTAAGACAGAAGAGCTCAACTAGGGGCCCAGTAAGATTCCTTCAGAGGCCACTACGTTGGCTTTGCAGAGATGGGAACCCATAATTCTTTGTTCGGAAGCCGCCAAAGAGGGCCCTGTAGTCATGGCCCACGTTCACTACAGCATGATCTTTTTTCTCCCAAAAGATTATATTCTGACGTGGGCATTTCACAGAGGCTTACTGAATGCCGAGCAGGTGCCAGGCTGCCGTGGGTTTGGACAGGGATCTGAAGCGATGGCCACTGGAAGGGGCGGGGGTGGGGGAGGTCTGCACGAGGTGAGTCTCTAAGATGTTTTTTGGGGGCTCATATCCCTATTTATCATGTGAATTCCAGGAAAACTAATTCTATCATCTCATGGAACTCTGTAGGAATGTTCCATGGGGCTATCCGCTGAGCCCCAACAGAACCCTAAATGGGCCCTTCTTACCCTGTGATTTATATTCTTCCTAATGTTTAACTGGTTTATTTGGCTTTTGCAAAGAGATGGTAGAGACATGGGAATAAATTGTCATACCAATGGATTTGCTTGTAAGTCCTTGCTGCAGAATACCATGCATTTATTCTTTTGAGCATCTGACCTTTTTTTATATGAAATAATTATTCATCAAATAGCTGATAGCTGAAATGGCGGCAATGTCCTCTATCAAGGAAACAACAGTAACACAGTTACTCTCCTAAACTCACGGGCACCCATGAGAAGATCGCAAAGAACACGTGTCAGCAAGCTGACACTCCCAACAGGACATCGGCTGCCCCCAGCACCGCAGAGGACGGCAGACTGTCCTGCTGTTCAGACTGAACACACCCTGTGCTGGGTCCTCCAGGACACCGAGGAGCTGCCCGGGCAACTACACAAAGCTTGCGGGCCGTGTTTCAGACCTGCTGGGGTTCCTCCCATCAGGGTGGACAAAACTGACTCTTCTTAGCCAGGAGCTACCCTACAGCTCATGCATGTGGCCAGGCCCATGGCCACCAGTTCTGTAGATACCTAGAGCACAGGACACACTGGCGTATGGAACGTGCTCTTAGCAGTTTCCTCTGCCCAAGGCCAAGGGGCAGTACAAGGAGCAGGGTTGCAAGCTCCAGCGGATTGAGACCTCGGGGCAGAGGAAGCTCAGCTCCTGCCAGTGACTGCAGACCCTCCAAAGAGTCCCCCATAATGTGTGCTGAGTCCCTACCTGAAGAGAACTGGTCAAAACCCCAGGAGGGTGGGCTTGGCCTCTCCTCAGTCATGACACATTGTGTATTGGATAGAAAAGGCCAACATCATAGGGAAGAAACCCCGCATGGGAATGGAGGTTTACTCAGAGCAGCGCGGTCTTGCCAGGCCATCGAGGCCCTGTAGATGGGAAGCAGAAGGTGGGACAGGGAGGGAGCAATGTCTCCAGAGCAAGAGAGGTTGCCCCCCGCAAGCCCTGAGCACTGGCCAGTGGGCAGCACTGACTTGGAAAGGGAGGTGGTCTGCCCTCCTCCAGGGCTCCTGGGCAGCGCTCCCATGGGAACGTCAGTCTGGAAGGCGTCTGGACTGTGTGACTTAAAGCTGGCTGTGGTGGTGGCCTGCAGCCAGCCGCCCACCCTCCCCGTCTCTGGAGGGAGGCCGTTTTGTCTGCCTGGTGCTGCGCCAGCTGGTGCGGCCGGCCCGTGGCCCTGGAAAGGAGGCTCCCTCGCCACCGCTGCCGCGGGTGATCGTCGACTGCGGAAAACGTACTCTATTTGTCTCTAGGAGAAGCAAAAATGCTTCGGTCACCTACAAAACTGTGCCTTTTCCTTCTAGAACATGGCTGCAGGTAGCGAAAGGGAGAGGGAAAATAAAAGACCAGACACCAAGTGCAGAAGAATGTCAAAGCACGCAAAGCTCCCCCTCCATTTTTCATATTGTTTCTTATTTTCGATAGCTCCTGGGTGCCAGAGAAGAAAGGCACAACTTTAAAAAACAATTAGTGGGACATGTGGTGTTCATTCTTGGCTGGAACTACGCAGCCTCATCTGCCGGCAAATACTCTGCAGTCTTTCATGAAAAATGTTTTAGAACTAATGAGCTATATTTGCATTCCCCGTAGAATGGATTCAGAATTTTTCATCTACGCCGCACCATGAAAAATGAATGCGTTTGGCACAGAAGTCATTTGAACATAAAGCCCAGCCTCGGTGGAAAGACAACCTTCAGAAAAACTTTTCAAGTAACTCAGCTCATTCCCATTTGCTTCCACTGGGGAAGGTCAGGCTCGTGTGAAGGATGGAAATTTCCTGCGCAAACCTAGATGCCGATGAGATTTGTTTTTGTAGATAATCTGCAGCAGTGAAATTTTTCATAATGTCACCGCAAAATAAATTAAAATGTTCATCTTCATATGGCTGGTTCCATTGCATTAAAATAAATGTTGCAAGCTCATTTAATTAGTATAGTTAGGAATGTCTCTTCCCTGCTTCACTGACTCTCCAAATCACAAGTTAATTTGTCAAAATCAGACCATTGTTTTTCCTTCATTCTTCATTACTAGAGACAGCCCCATTTAAATAAATGTTTATGCTACAGAGAGCAGAGCAGTGAACAACCCCAAATATTTTCATAAGCCAGTGCTGGAAAAGTTTAAAACATAAGAAGTGAAGCTGCGTTTCCCCCTCCTCTTGTGGTTATTGGAAATGCGACTAGCTGAGAAGGTACCAAATTGAACGGTCTGCCATAACCCACGACACGGCGACCGCCACTGCTCAGGTTGGAGGGCCGCATCCTCCTGATGCAGTTTCCTTTGGTGTTCTCAAAGACAGATGATGACAAAAGATACCCTCATCAAATCCTCCTCCTCAAGAACCCTTGGTTAATCAACTAGTCGGTGTTAAGGGGAGGGTGGACTTGTGCCTGTGTGGGGTTAGCGGTGATTCTGGTTTTCACAACCGTCTGCCCACCATTATGGGCTGTGAGCAGCCAGGCGTTTCTGCCGAAAGTTAAGAGGTAAGCAAACTCCACTGCTTCCTTTCTCCCTTATTTCCTGATCCTCCCAAACCTTCGAGAAAAATCAGAAGTAGCCATGGCCATTGACAGAGCAGGAGTTCCTGGCAATAGAAGGGTCCTGGGGTCAGTGACGAAGACCAGAGGAAGGGGGTCCACATAATTGGCCGAGGTATTCCGTGTGCACACGTTGTCTGAAGGACATCCATCAGTAACGGATGAAGGAGCTCCGCAGACCATTACCAGCACCCCACACTAATGAGACGGTGCACCCTTGCGTGGTGGAAACTCCTCCGCGGGAAAATGCTGCCCCGCGCTCAGCTCTAGATTCGACCCCAACCCACGGAAGCTCGGCTTTCCTCCCTGAAGCTTCGTCCTTCACCACAGTGGAGGCATCTGACCTTCTGCTTCTGTAAAAAAGCTAAAAGACAGGTAGCCCTTTTCTTCCTACTAGAGCTTTCTGGACCTGTCACCCATTTTCCTTCGCCTCTCTTGCTCTGCTGGCCTCTCCCCCTTTGAGCGAGTGGACGTGGGTCTTCAGGTTTCTCGCTGTGTGGTGAGTTTAAAAAGCTTTCTAAGTTACCCTTGGTCTGACTCCGATGAGGTCTGGTCTGTAGAATCAAAATTTCTTTATTTCCTCTTCTCCTATTTTCCTTTCTTTTCTTCCCTTTTTTTTTGTGCACAAATCCTTGCAACCCACTCTGCTTCATTAATGCATTATTTCCTGAATGAGAGGATTTAATTACTATGTATTGAACAAATGTTCAATGCTTACGCAACTTCCCCAGATCGGAACTCCTGTGAGTTGGCATGCATGCAGGCGGGCAGGAAGTGGGAGCATCCTGGCCCACCTCATTGAGAGTCGGGAGTTCTCTGGAAGCAGCAGCAGGGCAGGGCGCTGAACATTCATTCCCTCATTCATTCACTAAGCATCCTTTGGCGGCACTGAACTAGGCATTCAGTGTAGAGAACCAATCTTCTCTTCTCATATAAAAGAAGTGAGTCTTCTGATTAGACCAGGGCCAATGCACCCTGTAGCCTGCTGTCTGACTCCTGAACCACGCCATCCCATCCACGGTGGTACAAGGGACTAACGGTTGTGTCTCTGATTGGCCCTGGAGCAGCCTTTGTCAAACTGGAGAGCCAGCCATGCACATAAAAGACGGTGATCTCAACTAGGGGCAGGCCAGGCACTCGGCCGTGGTGCAGTGTAAAGGACGCAAGATGGTCACTCGGCGATCCTTCTCCCCGGCTCAGCTCATTCTGTAGCATGTTTCTTGCTGAGTATGAGAAGGACTGATACACACTTTGGGCATTGGAAAGACGAGAAGCAGAGGAATCCTGACATGGAAGGCATAAACTGGACAGCAGAATGACAGCTTTCTTAGTAGAAAAATAAAAAATGCCACCTCACAATGTCAGCCTGGTTCTCTGTCCCCAGATCAAAAGCAAGGCTGGAAGCATGGAGCCAGATACACCAGCTGAGGTCAACGGAGCGGGCTGAGACAAACCTCACTAAGCTCTTTGAGGCTTCTGCTGCCGGGATAGAGAGACCTCAGCTCCCATCCCAGATTCCACGAACTGCCATCCACCACAGAATGTGATGCTCCAAACCAAATCAAATACCCCAAATGCTTCTCGTTGTGGCAGAATAAAAAAGGAACAGTAACTTCTTTGCTTCTGGACAAGTCTACGAATAAAGCATTCTATTGGCAGCCACACCATGTTGCCCTTACAACCAACTGAAGTCCCTGGACCTTTACCCCTGAATGAATGCTAGTCGGCCTCTCTCTTCCTACAGGTGTGTCATTAGTGATTTATCCTGATAGCAGAACCTTACGTTTATCACCATGAAATTCACTGAGTTTGGGGCTATCCCTTCAGACTGTCAAGATCTTTTTACATCATAATTCTGTCATCTGGTGGATTAGTTTTACTTCCCAGTTCAGTGTCAGCCTGTTATTCTGCTAGTCACACGCTTCTCCCTCGGGTCCTCAAGAATAACATGATAGACTCTGTCAAAAGGTTTGTTGACTTTAGGATACTCATTCCCCTGAGCTCCCAGTCCCCATAATACCCTGGTTCACAGCCACACCATTGCAAATTGCAGTGTCTCCTGAGCATTTAAGACCTTCAAATAGTGAGAAATCCACCAGGAGAAAATGCAATACTTGTCATTGAGCATTTTCAATAATAATTAACACAACAAATGACTGATGAGAAATGGAACTAGGAAAGGGTCTTCTAAGACTCAATGTTTGTGTCCTTCCTGACAAAATTCATATGTTGAAACCTAACCCCCAATGTGATAATATTAGGAAGTGGGGCCTTTGGGAAGTGTTATAGCAGGAGCATGGAGTGCTCATGAATGGGATTAGTGCCCTTATAAATGAGAATTTAGAGAGTTCCCTTGACACTCCACCATGTAATGACACAGCAAGAACTGTCTATGAACTAGGAAATGGACCCCTAGTAGGCACTGAATCTATCAGTACCTTGATCTTGGACTTCCCAGCCTCCAGGACCATGAGAAAAAAATGTTCGCTGTTTACAAGCCATCCAGTCTGTGGTATTTTGGTTAAAGCAACCCAAATAGGTCAAGACAAGGTCCTTGAGAGAAATAGAAAGAGATGAAGGAAGAAAAATCCAAGGTAGAAGGAAGTAGATAAACTTTACCTATTTCACACTTTCTATGCTTAAATATTAAGCAAAATAATGAATAATCACTAAAACATAAGAACACATTACAGAATTATTTTTTAAAATCAGTGTGCTCAGAAGGAAATGAAGGTTGTATTTCTACCCTTTACATTAGTCCAGTCTTTGCTGCTTAGGATATAAAGATTGTATGGCACACATATCCTTATTATAAGACTGCAAATCATGCTTTTTATTCTTATTTTGAAATGTCAGGAGTGTAAAAGAGATATCCATTTATGAAAAGTTCAAAAATCACCTATGGTGCTAGAAGTCAGGACACCGGCTGCCACTGGAGAGAAGGTGGGACATTGACCGGGAGAGCTAGCTCCCAGGGGTTCTGGGGGGGGGGGCTGGTGTGTTGTGGTTTTTGATCTAGTGGTGGCCACACAGGTGTGCTTATTTTGTGAGCATTCTTCAAGAAATACAGTGTGAATTCTATGTTTTTCTCTGTATAAAGGGGGACCAATTCATGATGGTCAGAATGCCTTCTATAAAAGTATCTTCTTGTTTTCTTACTGAGTACAAAGAACAGAAGAGAATATAATTTAACTCATTCACCAAACTTTTGGTTGCTGAGTGAATTCTAGGTACGAAGCATCGTGTTGGGGCCCTGAAGATAAAGCTGAAACACACGTGGCTTCTGCCCACAAGAAGGTTGGGCAAACCCATACTGGGCGTGGCTGTGCTCCAAGGGCAAGGGCCCTGGGCTCCGAGGAGGGGTCGGGTGGCTCATCTTCATGAAAAGCCCTTGCAGCAGCATTCCGTATATCCAAGAATCACATGTAGTCTTTAAGTGGACTTTTATGTTTATTGAATGACATCTTTAAGGTGTTTAAGAACTTTATTACAAAGTCAGTAAGGGGTATGTGATTGTTATTATTGAAGATGTTAAAATAACATACTTTATAGCATTTTTTCAAAGATCTAACTTTTAAAAATAGTCCAAACAGGAGAAATGCCTGGGGGATGAATTACATGGCAACTTTTGAACATATAGATGAAACATTTGAAGTGAGAAATCTATGCATCAGATAAATAAAATATCCGTGTAATGGGATATTACTCCGATACAAAAAGGAACCAAGTACTTATACACGTTGCAAAATGGATGAAGCTTGGAAATGTTATGCTAAATAAGAGAAGCTAAATACAAGAGGCCACATATTGTATGATTCCAATTAGAGTAAGCGTCCAGAATAGGCAGCTCCATGGAGACAGGGGTGGGTTAGTGGTTGCCAGGGGCCGGGGGAAGGGGGAAGTGGTAAGTGACTGTCAACAGGCACAGGAAGGTTCCTTCTGGGGTGAAGAAAACCTTCTGGAATTAGAGAGCGGTGATGGTTGCACAACCTGGTGAATATACCAAAACCACTGAATTATTCACTTTAAATGTCGGATTTTATGGCATGTAAATTACATCTCAATAAAAAAATATGCAAGGCAATTTTCAGACATACACATAAAAATTTTAAATCATAAATTTTTTTAAACTGAGAAATTCTCAATGCACTTTTACAACATATCCAATAAATGAGTCCAAACACATATACATAAAGATGGAAAGTTCCGAAGATCAGAATGGGGGAAACGGGCTGCGCTTTAGTGATCACGTGACCCGAAGCGCACCTAGCACGTGCTGCAGCAGCGGGCCAGGCCCCGCCACTGCGTCCCCAGCTCTTACTGCTCACTCCAGAACAGAATTCATTCCGGACCGACCTCCCAAACAGTGAATAGTTTGTGAACTCCTGCTTTCCTTGACTTGACGGACAACGAAAACGCCTTGGGTTTACCTCTCTGATAAGCAGCCCTTTCTCTGATCCCCGCCGGTGGAAATTAGGGAACAGTTTGTGCAATCAGCATTGGTAGGCAGGACGGGTGTTTCAGGAGGGAGAAGGAAAGGCTTCCTTCCCAGGCAGCAGAGCAAAGGGCTCTGTGTGGAAACCCAGACAGGCCCCCAGTAATAAATACATTTATTGCTTGGACAGTAAAAAGTACTGGAGAGTTTAAAATAAATTCAGAGTTATTTAAACTTAATTTATGACCAGGAAAATAAACCCTCTCTTCCGCCATTAATGTTTTTTATCTGGGCCATCAAATGTCACACACTACTGATTTTGGATGTAAGGTCACTGGAAACAACATATCAGAGGTGTCAGCACCACAAATCAAGTGAAATCCCCTTAAAAATAAAAACGTCAGGAGGAAAATAATAGGCAATAGTTATTTCATGCTATGAAAGACTTGTAATATATCAAAGGGTTCACCTTTCTCTACTTTCATGATGTATCGCTTTGAACACTAAATAGACTTCTGCGTAACAGATAAAGTAAAGAAAGCGGGCATCGGGATGCCGGTGATGGTGAGGATGACGGCACACAATAAAACTGTTTGGGGGACGCATAAACATCAGAAGGCAGAGTGCTGAGTACACCGAGGCCAACGATGACCCTGCATATTTGGAGATCTGCTGTCTGGCACGTCAGTCACGTTAAGGGATCACCTTAAAGGTCCCCTCATGTGGTGTCTTTGAAATCAGGGTACAGATTATATTGCATTTTGGCAAGGGAAAAAAGTGACTGTCTTAGAGCTTGTAAAGTTAATGGAGTTTTACCCAGAAGTCCAAATCCTGAAGCAACCCTCTGGTCTTTATCTGAGGAGAAAAAATAAAAAATAAAAACAGAAGCAAGCCACCATTGACAGGAGGAGAGGAAAGATAAGGGCGACTTGGAGCAGACGGGTGTTTATGGTCCTGATGTGAGACAAGTGACAGGCAGTGGCATTTGCCATAATGTGTCGTTGTAAGTGCATTAACTCCTGCAGAGGAAATTCGCCCAGGATTATACTTTACGCAAAGGCATCTGACTGAACGTGTACCAAAGCCTCAGGTGAAAATGACTTTGTTTCATCCTTGTGACACATCTTACAGCGGTTTCTGGGACGTTAGAGGTAAAATCTTGCTTCCTGACTCAAGAACTCATAATCCGGTGGATGAAATGGCTCCAGGGAAGGATAAACGAGTGTGGAGCCATTCACATGTAAGCACAAATTTGGCCCAAGATGCTAGTGAGCAGTTAGAGAAAAGCCATAATACTTTGGTGTAAGCCTCTCAAGTCCTTTTATCATTGGCAGTGGGCGGAGGGGAAGAGGAGGTCATGTTTGCTTGTCAGCAGGTGACCCGGGGCGGGACCCAGGGCCAGGACATCACGCTAAGGTTTCCAGCAGGGTCGTAGCATTGCAGCCCTGCGTCCTAGAAAGGCGAACTATGGTAGACTCCACAGTGGAGTGTCCTTCTCGGCTGTGGTGGCTATTGAATTTTAGTGATGAAACTAAACGCAAAAGACTTGATCATCTATCTCCCTGTCTGAGATGCATAAGGAAACCAGGGCCCAACCCCAGAGGGGAGAGCTCGGGGACACAGCCAGGATGGGAGTCCCCACTGTGGCCCCTGGCTCCCGCCAGGCCACTTACGTGAATGTCATGAACAAGCCCCACGTGTTCCAATGGGAGGCAATCTTCCCTGAAGTAATCTCCAATCTGCCCTTGACCTAATATGTATGTGATCCTAGAAAGTCACTGAGTTTTCTGCACCGCAGTTTCCCCACAAAGCTATTTGATATCTATGCCAATCAACTCATCATAACACCCCTGCAATGCTGGGAATCTTAGGGGAAGGCCCCATGTGCCTGTATAGTCTAGCAGATGAAAAACCACAATGTCTAAACGGAAGTCTGACTCTGCCACGGGCTAGCAGTGGGACACGGTATAAGAGGCTAATCTTTTTTCTAAATCCTCATTTCCTTGCCCACGAAATGGGGATAATAATAATAATAATAATAATAATAAAACTTACCTGGTGTGGTGCTGTGCGGATGAAGTGGAAAACTCTCAGGATGACCAAGTGTTTGTTTAAACAACAGAGAACAAAGGGTCTTTGAAGTAGAAAGCTCCTGGCCTGGGGGGGTGTCCTGCCCCGCCCCCTCCCCCCACCCCGCCCGCCCCTGCCCAGAGGCTGTCCTTCAGCCTGGTGTGTCAGCCCTCACCTGCGGACCCACCCGACCCACCCGACCCACCCACCGCAGCCTGGGTTTACCGTGAGTGTGGGACTGACCGGTGTGATTTGGGGACTGCAAACCCCGTAACACCCCCGGGCCTCCCTGCGCCTCCAGGCTGTCATTCTTTGAACAATCTGCTCAAATGATGGACCGTGCCTCTGAGCAGCATGGGGTTTGAGTTACAGTCACACCGTGAGAAACAGGAACCTTGGTGCCAGCCAGCACCCTATTTATTTGTAAATTTGGCTTATTAAAGACAAATGATGCAGAGGAAGCTCTATGAGCAGCAAATGAATTATTTATTCATTCCATTAAATTGGTTTATTGGAGAACTCAAACCTGTTTAACTGTAAAGTCTTCAGCCTGGTGTATTGAGCGCTTTCTAACCACTTTCCAAATTTTACTTCAGGGTACCCCCTTGAAAACGGCAGTAGGACTGCACGGCAGAGAGATGCCCATACTCAAGGCTTTACAAAGAAAAAAATCAAAACCAAGCTTAGGTTTGAGAAAACCATCAGTTTCTACAAAATGTTTATTACAGAATCTAATTTTGAGCCAGTTAGACCTTTGAAAAATCTAGAGTGAAAGATATTTGCAATAACAACACTGTTTTGATCCTCACCCAAGAATATGTTTATTGATTTGAGAGAGAGAGAGAGAAACATCAATGTGAAAGAGAGACATCGATCCATTGCCTCCCATATGCACCCCTCTCAGGGATGGAACCTGAAACCTGGGTGTGTGTCCTGACCAGGAATGAAACTTGTAGCGTTTTGGTGTACGGGATGATGCTCCAACCAACTGATTCACCCAGCCAAGGCATGATACAGCACTTTTACCCATTTTCCCTCACTTTAAAGAGAGATTTTTCTTCCTTTAGGCATGCAATTTCACTCAAAAGCAATGGCTAACCCTGCTTCATTCTATGATTTGAAAATTCAATATAATTAGAGACATATTCAGTTCATTACCAGCCTGAAGCTTTGCCCAGCCTTTTTTCCAGTCTATTGTCTTTTCAAAACACTTTATTAAAAACTTGTTTTACTGTCACATTCTTTAAAGGAAAGTAATAACTCCCTAGTACATTTTATAGAAATCACTCAAAAACTACAGGCCTCAATGCCAGAAACTAATAAACTCGAATCACAGAGCTCACCTCAGAAGGTCTGCCATAAACCGCTGCAGAGCAGCCTGGGCATGTTGGGCCTGCAAATTGAAAATCCTGGGCTCTAATACATAGTTTCATTGCAGACATTGTCACCGGGTCTTGCAATTTAAAAAACCATGTTCTTACTCCGTTGACTGCCATGCAATTCAGTCCCTAAGTATCCTTTCTTTTCTAAAGAACTCCAAACCCTCACCCACCGTATTACCGGAAGTGTCAGCCTCATGGGCCGGCATTTATGAGTCCTGATGCAGGGAGCGAGATGACTGGGTGGGCAGTGGTTTTCAGGCCAGGCCCTTGGATGAGGAGTTTTGACCTTGCTGCTTCAAGAAGGTGTTTCAGTCCCGGGGTGAGGGAGTTTCAGGGGCGAACACCCAGGTGGCAGGGTGAGACCACACTGACACCTGAAACCCATAGTGGGTCATCAGGTTTTCACGGCCCATGTGTCAACCGGCTTGCAAGGTTGAAAGCTTGAGCAAATGAGCCTGTGAGTACACAGGACACCTAGCGCTGTGGTTTTTAAGGCCAACTCTTCAGATGGCACTGAACCAAAGCAAGCAGACCCCCTGTGGGTCCGAGGGCCAGGTGGGGGAGGCTGGCCTCACGGAGCAGTGGTGCTGATGGAAAAGGGGGAGCTGCTCCAGGCCACCCTGTTGCCTGGAGAGCTGCGTACCTGCCGGGTGGAAAAGCACAGTGGACACCACTGTCTAGACAGGCCCTTCCTGGGGACTCATTTCTTAACTCTGCTGTTATTTCAAATTCTGGAGGGGAGTGTTCCAAATAGCTTAGTTTGAAAGCCTACCTAATATGAATCAAAACACAAAAATGTGGCTCCTGGAACCTGGGAGGTGTTTCTCTGTGGTTGTCACACTCTGTCTGGCCTACAGCATGTGGATTGGGGGGGTCTCAGTCCACCGGCTTACTAGGTCCAAAGCATTTAATCATTGAATTACAAGAATGGTGACTCCCCAATAGAGAAACTGAGGCTAAGTTGTGTGGCTAGACACTTTCCAATTAAAATAGCTGGCCATTATCTTAATTTCAAATTAAATACAGAAATTTGAGCCACACAGACTGGTTTTCCTATTCTAAGAGCCAAGGCTTTTACTTGGCTAGGAAGGGAAGGGTCCGTCACAAAGAAATACACGTGTTCCCATTCTCCTTCTGAATTTTATCAGTGAAAGGTCTAGTATCAGTACCCAGGGAAATATTCTGCTGTGGACAATGCATTTTAGTTTTTATAATAATAATTCAACTTCTATTCAACTTTAGAGACCTCTGACCTCATGAACATGCAAAAAAATAAAAAGTAGAAAGGAGTTGATAATTATTCTATAGGAACAGAACCATTAGGTGTAAATAAGAAGAGCTGACAACTTGAGCACATTTCTACTTCAGCAAACGAATTTGGCTGAATTTGCAACGCTAGAAGAAGACACAGCCAAGTTTTTATATAAAACAATGGCAAGGCAGTTCAACTTATTTTTAAGAAACTGATTTGGCTCACAGTAGCACCAAAAAAGGAAGTACTTAGGTATAAATCTAACAAAACATGTATAAGATCTATATGAGGAAAACTACAAGAAGTAAAAGAAAGTCTAAATAAATGGAGAGGTTTTCTGTGTTCATGGTAGGAGAACTCAGTGTGGCTGGGGTTTGTGTTCTTCCCAACTTGATGTACAGACCAGACTCAATTCCAATCTAAATCTCAACAAGTCATTTTGTGGGTATTGACAAACTGGTTCAAAAGTTTGGATGGAGAGGCAAAAGACTCAGGACAGCCAAACCCGATATTGAAGAAGAACAGAGTTGGAAGATGGACACTTCCTGACTTCAAGATTTACTAGAAAGCGATAGTAATCAAGGCAGTGCTATTGGCAAAAACAAAAAACAAAAACAAACAAAAAAAACCGCTGGGTCAATGTAACAGAATACAGTCCTATGACCCAGAAATACAGTCAACAATATATTACACCAATATAGGCAACTCATCTTTGACAAAGAAGCAAAGGCAATTACATAGAGAAAAAATAATGTTTCCAACCAGCAACTGGAACAACTGAACATCTATATGCAAAAAAAAAAAAAAAAAAACCACAAAAAGAAATGGATCTAAGAACTGACCTTATACTCTTCACAAAAATTAACTTTAAATGGATCATAAGCCTAACTATAAAATGCAAAACAATAAACTTCTAGAAGATAACATAGAGGGAAAATCTAGGTGATCTTGTGTTTGTCAATCCATTTGTAGATAAAAAACCAAAAGCATGATCTATGAAAGAAAACCTTGCTAAGTTAAACTTCATTAAAGTTACAAATGTCTGGTCTGTAAAAGACACTGTAAAGAGAACGAAAAGACAGCCACGGACTGGGAGAAAATCTTTGCAAGACATATACTTGATAAAAGACTTGTATTCAAAACACACAAAGAACTCGTAAAGCTCCACAGTAAGAAACTTATTATTCCAGTGGATCTCAGATGGCTAGTGGACATCCTTGCCACCATTCTGTGCCCGGCATCCTCCTCTGACATATACATTCAAGGCTCCTTTGAGAACCCATTTCCATCCTCTCCCCATGGTGCTGTGTGGGGAACGCGGGTAGCACCAGAGCCAATGGACACCATTCTCTGGCCCGCGGATGCCAGGCGGCAATGCTGGCATCTCCATGGAACAATTTAAAATAAAATAAAATAAAAAGCAAAACATAAGAGCAGATTTCAAAGGAGTTAACTTTTTTAAAAAAGTCTTTACAGCTTCAAGTGTTTGTGAATCCTCCAAAGAAATAGGACAACCTAGAGGATTCCACGTTGGGGGTAGTCGGAGCGCTGCGTCGGGTTGGACGCTGGGTGGAGGGCGCCCTGCAGCCGGGAGGGCCGTGGAGCAGGAGCTGGGCGGGGCTGGCGGGGAAGACGCCCACGTGGGGCCACCGGCTGAGTGGGGGCCATGCGGAGGAAACGGATGCTCAGAGAGGGTGAGAGGGTGAGAGGACAGGGGCTTTCCTTGTGACAAATACTGGGAGTACCCAGGCAAAGCAAAAGGAACGGTGGTCACAGTAAAGCCAGGCCTCATGGGGGAGGAGGATGACAAGGTCAAGCGCAAGTGGGAGCGCTGGGGCCTTGTCCCGAGGTGTCACCAGAACTGCACGGTGACCTTGTGTGCGCGCGGCTGTCTCCGGTTCCCGCTGTGTCCACCCAGACCCTCGCCCTGACTCTGACGTTCCTCCCCTCTCCCTTAGCCCTTGTCCCTTCCCGCAGCTTCTGTTCCTAACTGCTCACTCCGCCGCACCTCTTCCTGGCCTCCCCTCTGCCTTCTGCTCCAGGTGCAGCGGGCTGGGCTCAGCTGCACTCTCCACGGCCCCTCCCCTCCAGCTCCTCACCTGGTTCTCTGCAGGAACTTTACCAGTAAATGAGAAAGTGCACAATGAAAGTGTCATGAGATACTGTTTTTTATTATTAGTTAATTGACCAAAATTTAAAAGAATGGCATAGCTAGTGCCAAAGAGAACGCGAGGAAATAGGAATTCTCATATTCATGGGCAGGAGTGTAAACTTAGTTTAACCAATTTGGAGATTAATTTGAAGACATTTATTAAAATTTTTAAATGCAGCCCTGGCTGGCGTAGCTCAGTGGATTGAGCACAGGCTGCAAACCAAAGCATCACAGGTTCGATTCCCAGTCAGGGCACATGCCTGGGTTGCAGGCCACGGCCCCCAGCAACCGCACATTGATGTTTCTCTCTCTCTCTCTCTTTCTCCCTCCCTTCCCTCTCTAAAAATAAATAAATAAATAAAATCTTTAAAAAAAAAAGAACACAGATGCTGAAATTATAAAAAAAATTTAAATGCATGCTCTGACCCAGCAATCCCACTTTTTACTAACGGTCTTGCAAACGTGGAGATCTACATATCTAAGACTGTCCATTGCAGCACCCTAAGTGGAGCATCAATGGGGAATTACAGCATGCTTGTACACTGTGGGACATCCATTCAAGGAACACGGATTACTCCCTGATACATCCGCATTTCTGGGCCTGGAGAGAGTCCGTGCTGCTCACCAATATGCAGAGGGTAAATCTCTACATATTATAGTATACAAGAGGGTGGGTACCTATGCATGTGTATATATAGGTACACGTGTATACTTATATGTTTAACAACAGAAAAAATCAGGAAAAACACGCATGTAATTCTAATACTGATTATCTCAAAGAGATGAAAGGAAGCTCTTGATACACTTTGTTGACAAGTAGATCTTTGCGGATGTTAAATTCTCTGGCTCTCATTTCTTCTCTGAAACTGGGGGAGACCCTGTGGGTGACAGCTTTCATTCTGATCAGATGGAGAAACAAAGAGGTGGAGAAGAACCAGCCACGAAACCAAAACCCCTGACCCCTTCCTTGGTTGGCCTGCAACAGTGTCTACAGAAGAGCCCCCCTGAAAGTAGAGGGTGCCCGTCATTGCCACTGCCCCTGAGGTCGCCTGCAGGTTTGCTCCTGCATTTTCCTTTTCTCTTCTGCATGTGAGGTACCTCTGAGGTTGACCTCCCAGGTGATGGCTACCTTCATGGTACATCTTTGACCTTTCCTTTGCCAATGACGAGCTCTGCTCTTAGGAACCCAAGGCATACCCACAGTGTGAAAGGTTTAAACACTGAGGCCTGGGGATCTCCCATTCACGCAGGAGGAGAGTAGCATTCAAAGGAATTCCCACCAAGTACTCTATTTGGATGCAAGGTCAGAGGTGGGGAAGAGGGAAAGCTGAAGGTCCCACTAAAGTCCTGGCTGGTGCAGAGAAAGACAGAGCAGGTGCATGAAGTTTCAGCCAAAGGATTGAAGGATATGGGTGGAAAGCAGAAACTCGTGAGTTTCTTTCAATTATCCTTCTCAAAGTTACTCCAGGCCACGTGCTCCTCCTTCTCCGCTAACAAAAGGAAACTGTGTTTGAATTCCTTCCAGCATCTTCTTTTTTCCACTTCCGTGTGAACATTCTGCTCTCAGCTACACAGGTGCAAGGCACGGCACCCTGATATCTCATAAAACCAGCTCCAGCCAAGGCGCTCCCAGACGCGGTGGCTGAATTTACAAGGCTCACATCGGCATGTCCGTGCAGGGGGCAGGGCTGCCATGGGGGTTCAGGTAGAAGGGCTGCTTGCTTCTATGTGACTAGGTCAAATTAAGTGCTGGCTAGGTGTCCTCCCAACATACTCCCAGCTAATGAACTTGGGTTGCATGTGAAAACGATGCCAAGACCTTGAGTCGACTTGCATCGTAGATAGCAATCTCATCAAGGGTCTGACTCTGCCAAGATAGCAAGACTGTGTTAGCAAGGACTCACATTCAGTCTCGCTTTCTTGGTGGCGTCTGTCTAGGTGAGGAAGCAAATTCAGCGGGCCATGTGCATGCTTCTCCCGAGACTGAGTTTAGAACTTCATCACCGGCAAAGGCCAGCACCCCGAGAAAATAACCTCTGTCTAGCATGAAGAATGACTTGACTGGAGTGTCATGGAGAACCCAGTTCAAATGCAAAGTGCCCCTTTTTCCAGCTACGTGGCTTAGCCAGGTCACCTGACTTCCCTCTCCTCTTGTCTGCAGCACGAGGCTGGTGTTTCCCCGCTCTTTGCCCTGGTGCAAGGATCACATCACACAGTGTACATCTAGTCCTTATTTTGCAGTAAACCCTCAATAGTTGTAGCCACAAACAGTGTTAGGTATGAAACGCAGAGCAGGTATATTGATTGGGCTTTTTCCAAGCAGTTCCTACAGAAATCTCAAGAAGTCCAGATCAGAGTAAGCTCAAGTCAGAAGGTCTGTCTAGGCCCTTGCTAGCCCTTGGGAAGGATACCCTTTGTGATTCCATCTCCTTTGGCAACTCGATCCCTTCAAGAACTCACCCCCTCCCCTTTCAGGCCCTGCTGCTCCTGCGGAGGCTTTCGGCTGTGTCAGCTGAGCCAGTGACTCCCGGGGCTGACTTGGGCCTCGGAGCCTCACCAGATGGGGGTCTGTTTCCTGGCTTGTTCTCCATTCTGGGCCATTGCTGGATGCAAAGCACCATGGCGTCCTGGCACAGAATGCCATCTGTGCACACGACACAGATAGCCACTGCACGTCCCCAGCATCCTTCTGGGGACGGCAGGCAGCCAAGTCCTAGAAGCTTTCCCTAGGAAAGTCTGGACATGTTAATAACTTGCAGGGAGAAAAATCTAAGAAGAGGGTGCAAGCAATGATTGGTTTATTACATCAAGGAACCATTATAAAAATTAATTAGAGGGTAAAAGAGAATGAAAAGAAAGAAACGTGGCAGCTCCCCCTGGCCCAGTCACTTTCTCTCAGATCCAAGAAGCTGTGGGAACATAATTGAACATGATGCGTTAGGGTGTCACTTGGGTTCATAGGTGCCGTACAACTCAGCGGCCCTGTGCGCTGCGTGGTGTGAGGTTGCCCACAGCAAACTCCCATCTTGGTGTCAGAACCCGGGCAGAATCGACACCACACCCAAGGATTGGGGGTTCCTGCTCCCTCCTGGAGATGCGCTCCTTTTCTCACCTCGTACTCAGAATCATGCAGCAGATAGAACGCCTTGGAAGTGTGGCTTTGCAAACTGGCCTTTCTCTGGCTTTCCTTCTCTGTCTTACCGAGCAAAGTGAACTCCCGAAGTCAAAGTACAGCTCCCGCTGACCCGCTGCCCAAGGAGAAGGCTTCTGTTGTTTACGCAGCCTGACTGGTGGCCCACATTGACTGCACTCTCTGGAAACGTCTCAACTCTGAACTGCACAGGGCAGGGGTGGATGGCTTCAAGGAGAACACTTTTGTGCTCTTGTATTCATGGAATTAAATATGACAAATGTGCAGTTGGATTCCTACTATTTGCAAAGCACCTGTGCTGAGCTCAGTGGGGTGCAATGGGAAATGTTCTCTGGGAACTCACCAGGTGGAGGAGAGAGGCACACTGGGCCAAGGCCCCCGAAGGTTCAAACACAAGGCTGTATGGTATAGAGGAGGAAGACGTTGGTTTTTCATTTTGCCTGACTGTCTGTACTTGTAGAATGGTCTTGCTGACCACAGAAATCCAGCATCTCCCCTTGCACAGCCCCGCCGGGCCATTGACGTTACTCACAACACTGGCTGCATGCATGCTGCCAGTAAGAGAAAGTAACTGGGTATGGAAGGTAAGAACATTCCAGAAAAGAGAAATTGCTTCAGCCAGAACTCTCTCAAGATTTGTCAGGGAATAGCAAACCCTGAGTATACTGCAGCTGGGGTGGGGGAGGGGAGCTGTAATTAGCGGAGAAGTTGAAACAACCATGGTCAAGCCACCGGTTTTTGGAACCACCTAAGTGGCGGTTGTTGGGGCGAATCTGTGGAAGAAAGCCGCTGTTCCCACACATGTGTTTCCCAGCAGATTCAGGGAGTCCAGGCTTTGGAGCCAAACGGACCTGATTTCAGATCCAAAGTCTGCAACTTTCCACCCCGTGACCTTGGGTGAGATAACTTTTCCTTGCTGAGCCTCAGTTTTCCCATTCACAGCGCAGGGAAGAGAAAGCCAGTCTCGCTTGTCTGTTGTGAGGATGACACGAAAAAACATGACCGTGCCTGGCTGACGATGGAAGGTGTTGGGTAAATGTGAGCGCTCCTTCCCCTCCTTTCTGTTTGAAATCTGTTTTCGTGCTGCATGCAATTAAAAGTTTACGACGTTCTAAAACTGATTTTCCAATTTAGGAGCAATAAATTGCCAGTCGCTGCTATTTTCCTGAAATGACGTTCTTTAGATTGGAGTCTGTTGGATTTCTCTTCAATCGCATTAAGCTCTATTCACCGCACTTCTAATAAGACACCAGTGCACCTGGGAGGAACGCTCGGTGGCTGATTCCGACTGTGAAAGCCGCCTCGGGGATTAATCACACCCCAGACTGCCAACTATCTCATTTGTCCCATGGGCTCAGAGGGGGACATTTGTTAGTAAATGTGTTGACACCTCTGAGTTTAACGCCACTGTGCTCACTGATTCCATCATCCTGGCCTTGACGAACCTTCCACAGACACGGACACGGTGCAATATTTGGGTGCAACTGTGATGGTGTAACTGTGGGAAATTGTAACCCGCCCCACCATTCTTTCGACATTGTTTCTGTAAGTGCAGACGCTAATATGCAGCTTGTAGGTGAGCAGCGTGTCTGTGTAAGAATCCCAGGGACTAGTTTCAAAAGACACAGACCCCGACCTGCAGGCATCCCAGCTCCGGGAGATTTGCCGACCCTCCACTGTGGAGCCAGGATGGCATGAAGCTGAGAGGACGTGAAGCAGGATGACTACACCAGGCTGATGCACCCCGGACCATCCCTTGCCGTAACAGAATGGTCTGTGCTCAGCTGCATGGAGAGAACTTGGCAGCCCCTTCCCTGGATCTCTGTTCTGTTTCCTTCTCCCTCCTTATACATACATCTGCCTCGACTGAGAGGTGGAGATGGGTTTTGAGACACAAGCCCCCATCTTCCAGGTGGCCAGCATCTGCAAATAAACCCCTTTCCTTTACATCAGTACCTGACTCTTGAGTACTGGTTTTCGTGGTTGCAGGCAGCCGGACCTGCATTGGGTTAAAATGGGGTGTACTGACATGCTTTGTACAGTGCCCTGGCCTGCCTGCCCATCCCCCATGCGGGAGGTGCCCTCTCTCTGAGCACCTCTATGACCACCAGCCACCGGCCTCACCAAGGCCAATGGCATCGTCCCATTTACCTCAGGTCCTGTCCTCGGGTGAGGAGAAGGAAAGCAGGCCTGTGGAGTTCCAGTCAATGGAAAGGCCTGTTCCCTTTAGACTGGCCAAGAGGAGCTCATCCAGGGCTGGAGCCCACAAGGTGAGGAAGAGCCATGTCCAGGCCTGGCCCTCCTGCACTCACGCCCTGCTCACGGCCCCATCCAGGCCAGACGCCCCCCACCTCTGAAAGCTAGCTGTCTGGACCGAGAGTTTTCCGGGTCACATCTTTGTGATCTGGTGGTGAAGCTTTCTGTTCGGCGTGAAAGCCAGTTACTGCAGGGAGGATAAATAATCCCTGAGCACCTGCTTAATTTAGATTCTTTTTTCCAAATACGGACTCAGATTCAATCTGAGCAAGCCTGCTTTGCACAGCTGACCCCTCTGCACAGCTTTCCTCAAACCCTCCACCTGAGAGCCTGGGTGCCCTCAGAAGCCCCCCCGCCTCCTGTCTTTGAAGGTCGGAGGGTGGCGCTCGGCCTGCCGTGGCCATTTAATCTGAGGGCACGAGAGAGGAGTAAACACAAACAGGCTGGAAGCAGCCAAACTGCCCAGCACACCCAGGCAGGAGGAGAGAGAAGGAGAACCAGAAGCAGAGCTGAGCTAACTGGAGAAAAGCCCCGGGCACAAGGATGCCGCAGATTCCAAGCCACGCCCCAGCGTGTGTCTGGGTGGGTGACGGAGTGGCAGCCAGTGGCCTGTTGTCCCACGGGCCGTCCAGCTGATAGACTGGGGGACTTCTTGAAGACAACGACCACACCTTAGGTATCTGGGCACCCACAGCAACTTCCCAGAGCCTGAGGCATCGTGGGTGTTCAGTGCTCATTTGAGAGTTGAGTGGATGATCCGGGTGCAAGGGCGTGCCAAACAGGCCTCTGGAAGGCTCCTAAGATGCTGAGGGGGAGCGTGTCCAGGATCCCAGCCTTTCACCTCTGATCCCTATGATTATTAGTGTTATTGTTATTTTAAGATCTTATTTGTATTTATTTTTAGAGAAAGGGGAAGAAAGGAAGACAGAGAGGGAAAGAAACATTGATGTGCCAGAGAAACATCAATTGTTTGCCTCTTGTACATCCCCAACTAGGGACCTCACCTGCAACCCAGGCGTGTGCCCTGACTGGGAACTGAACTGGCGACCTTTAAGTTTGCAGGTTGGTGCTCAATCCACTGAGCCACACCAGCCAGCGCTGGCTGATCCCCATTATGATTTGTACTATCTGGGCTTTCCTTGCAGATATCCCCTCTGTGTGCTGTATGCTTTGACTTTTGTATGCTAAGCTTCAGATCATTTTCACCACACCTGGCTGAGACCCAGTGGCTGCATTCTGGCAAGCTTGTCTTTGTGCATAAGGCTTCCCTGCACATCTTCTGGTTCCTAAACTGGGTGTGTCTTACCAGGGCAGGTGCCAGGTAGCAGGAAGCACACCTTCAGAAGAGGGCAGCTTCCTCTGAGGCTGTCACCTGCAGCAGGAGGATGCCGTAGGAGCTCCTCCACCCCCTGCCTCTATACCTGGCCATCCCAGGACTGGCTGAGCCCAGGCTGTGGGCAAAGGTCAGGTCAGAAACAGGAAATGGGTGCAGAGCAGATGAACTTGGAAGAAAAGAAAGTCTGGGGGTTTGTACAAAAATTCTCATTTGGTGTTTTACATTTCTTTGGATAAATACCCAGAAGTGGAATTGAGGATCAAATGATGGTTCTAGTTTTAATTTTTTGAGGAAGCTCCATACTGTTTTCCATGGTGGCTGTGCCAATTTACATTCCACCAACAGTGCACAAGGGTTCCCTTTTCACCACATCCTCAACAACACTTGTTGTTCGTTAATTTATTGACAGCCATTCAGCAGGTGTGCATGGATATCTCATTGTGGTTTTGATTTGCGTCTCTCTGATGATCAGTGAGGTTGAGCATCTTTAGATGTGTCTGTGGGCCATCTGTATGTCCTCTTTGGAGAAATGTCTATTCAGGTCCTCTGCTCATTTTTCAATTGGATTGTTTGGGTTTCTTTTATTTGAAAAGGTACATGCACCCTTATGTTTGTTGTAGCATTATTTACAAGGGCCAAGATGTGGAAGCAAGCTAAATGTCCATCGATAGATGAAAGGGTAAAGATGTGATAATATATACGATGGGATGTTATTCATTACTTCTCACACAGAGAAAGACACACACCATGTGATTTCATTTATGTGTGGAATATTAAAGACAAAATAAATGAACAAACAAAACAGAAACAAAGTTATTGGTATAGAGAACAAACCAGTGGTTACCAGATGGGAGAGGGGTGGGTGAAAAGATGAAAAAGATTAAGAAGGACAAATTGCCCATTATAAAAACAGTCACAGGGATGTAAATTCCAGCATAGGGAATATAGTCAATAATATAACAACTACGTATGGTGTCAGATGAGCACTAGATTTATCAGGGTGATCATTTCATAAAGTATAAAGATGTCTAATCACCATGTTGTACATCTGAAACTAATGTAATATTGTATGTCAACTGTAACTGAAAAAAATTAATATATATAGATCAGAAAAAAATCATTTGCAAAAAAGGCAAAAGTGAAAGAAAGAGCACAGTTAGGCACCACTTGCATGCGAACCAAGTGGATTCTCCAATGTCCTGCAGGTTTCAGCGGCTCTGAACAATCTGAAGGGATGGACCCCATGACGGGCAAGCTCAGGGCATGCTCGAAGGGGCCGGTGACTTTCACTGAATGGAGGTGCCCTTTCCCAAGAGGGCGACAGGCATCAGCGGAGGACAGTCAGACACGCTTCCTCCTCAGAGCAGAACCGACTCCAGGTGGTGGCAGCTCGGCTAGCCGCGGGAAGTGCCTGGACGCCCGCCCACATGTCCGCCACGGAACTCCCAATATGTGCGGACAGTTGTGCAAAATGCTCCCTTTTCCTTGGCAAGAGCAAAGAAATACTTAGAAGTAATTTCCTAAGAGTCGAAAGGGCTGGGTACCAAACCATCTTGTTCAGGAACCAGTAGAATTCACGAACGACCACGTTTAATGCACTGCAGAGCAGGCTGGCTTAAGCCGTGTGGTTGGATGTCAGGCCTAGGGTTTGGAGTTAGGTTAGGGATCAGACTGGGATCGAATCCCGACATCGCCCTGGGTCGGGGGTGAGTGTGGGCACACCATTCAACCTCTCCAGCTCTACATCGCCTCACCTGCACCAGGCAAGTGTTAACACCTCTCATTGTGAGAGTGCCCGAGCAGCGCCTCCTTACCGAATTTCCCGCACCCTGGAGTCGCGTCACCTGGGGCTCTTTAAAAAATAGTTCCGTGTAGATGTTCTGATTTCACCGGTCGGTCTTGGGTATGTCCTGGGTGGAGAGAATGTTAACGGCTCCCTCGGGTGGCTTGAGTGTGCAGCCACGCTGGGGAGCCACCAGCCTAGAAAGCAGGACGTGTGTGCTCAACGAACGTGTGTTCTCCCCTCACTGGGATGATTTTCAGAATCTCATGATGACGACAGCAGGGCACTCAACCAAGCTCGGGGTTTTGCTAAGCAGGAGCCAGCCTTCCCTCTCTGCCTTCCTCTCATTTCCAATGGAACGATTCCCCGCAGTAAGTTATGAAGGAAAAGAAGCCACGCAATGGGCAAAGGGAACAGAAAAATGAAGCCGCCCAAGATCATTTGGGGGGTGTCTACTGCTAGCTGGTTTGCAGCATTTTTATTTGAGAGCCTGGGACCCCGACAGAGGAAGATCTTGGGTTGCGAGGCTCTGGAGGTGGTTTCCAAGGGGCCTTCCATGAACCTAAGTGCAGAACTCCCGCACACCTCCCGCCCCGCCACATCAGCCCGTGCACGTGCACCTGTGCACATACCGGACACACCACGCACCACGCAGCACGGCAGGGTTCTCTGCAGGAAAGGTCTTACACGTGGGGGGCAATGCCTGTGACATCAAGACACAGGTGGTACAGGCAGGCAGGGCAGTGATGAAAAGGAATGTTGCAATAAGGATGGAACGCACCGACTGCATCTCTAGAGAGAAGGCCTGCAAAAGGATGACCTGGGAAATTCTACCCATTGGCACAGCCATCCAGCACACCCTTTGGGGTGGCCCCCCTCATTTCAGGGTGGGTGTGTGGGTGGGGGTGATGCTATTTCCCCTCCTCAGCCTTGTCCGTGGGGCCCAGGACTTCTTTAGGGACGCTTGAGCCCTTCATGACGCTTTGCCTGAAGAGGGGGGAGGTGGGTGGGAAGCGGGCGAGGAGGAAAGGAAGGCTGCTGAGTGATCTCCTCTGCAGACAGGAGCCCCTGGATCTGGGGGCTGGTTCCCCCACCCCGATCTTGAGGGACGGGGATGTCGTGAAAAGGCAACAAGTCACAGGCTCCATCAAAGTGTCAGATATGGAATGACCTTGCACAGAATTTACAGCTGTGGCCCCCCCGCCCCCTCCCCACAGACTGGCCTTGGACGTTAGGCAGGTTCACACCAAGGGCTCAGCGACTTCAGCTGCCTGAACAGACCCAGAGCCTCTGGGCCAGGCCTGGCTGGGGCTTGAGCCTGACCCTAGGCTGGCAATTGAGGAGTTAGAAGAAACCATCTGGGAAGAATTGTTTTGTTGTTGTTTTTTTTAAATCAGGGACAATGAACAATCTGGGATTCTTCCTGGTTGCAGGGAGAAGAGGTGCTTGGCTCTGAGGACACTCCCCGAGTTTTGTCTGCCTCGGGGACACTCAGCTTCAACTCTGGGGGAATCTGCCCTTGGGGGTCCAGCTTTCACTCCCAGTCAGAAACTTTCTGAGATTTGGGAGAGAACGAAGAGAACCTTTTTCTAGCTCTGCCCCTTGCCCGCCCCCAACCCCGCTCTGTGCTGGGTGGGGGGCCCCCAGCCGGTTGTTAACCCCCTGAGGGTTGGCCCTGCCTTTGCAAAGTAGGGTAATCAGAGGGCTGCCCCATGAATTAAACGAGATGGTGTGCTCACCTCAGCCCTTCCTGGGAGTGGAAGGAGAAAGCTCTTTTCGTATCTGAGTGTCATCCTCGCAGAAACCCTGTGAGGCCAGGACTGTTATTCTTCCCATTTGAAAATGAGAAAAGTATGACTTACAAGAGGTTCAATAACTTAAGTCAGTTGGTGGAACCTCCAAGATCAGACTCCAGGTCTCCCCCCCAGCCTTGGAGCACAGCTTTCCTCCACCAACATGACGGTCCCCTACCTCTGGTTCGTGCCCCAGGCTCCCCTGCCTAATTCCAAGCTTGCCTGTGGGCACTTGAAGACCTACGGACTCGAAGAAGCCACATGAAGAAGGAACACGGAACAGAAAGAAAGGAAAAATAATATCTCAAAGGGATCATCTCACTATTTGGAACCCTCCCCACACCCCAAAGGATAATTTTGTTCTCTCTAGGGCTGATGGAGACCGTGGGGACGAGATGGCACTGCAGGTGGCCAGTTCAAGGAGTGGGGGCGGGACCCCACGGTCAGAGCGGAGCTGGCCTGCCACAGCTTTTCCAGATCCAACAAAGGCAGGCCCCGAGTTCTGTCCTCTGCCTGGGGACAGAAATAACAGACCGAAGCAGAAAGGCCACATGCAGGCTTCCATGCTGGGCTCTCAACAGCCCAGGCAAGGAAAGGAGAGAGGAGGGAGGTTTTCAAGTGCGTGCACGTGACGCTGAGCTAATCACTAGCAGCCAGGAAGGCGGCCACTGCCGCCGGGGCCGGGCCGCAGCTCAGTGGCTCCGGGAATGATGGAGTGGACTTTAATTGTTTGTACTCCGAAACCTGGGAAGTGCTGGCAACAAAACGGGAATAGAGAGGCTGCTGGCAGCCGAATGACAGGCTGGAGGGGAAGCCCCCACCCACCTAAACGGTTAAATGGCCGGTTTGCCAAGGCCACTGAGCAAAGTGTTACCTCACCGCGGGGCAGATTAAAATATGCATTTTCTCCTAATTGAGCATAGTGAAGTCAGCCGGCGGTCCTGTCACTAGTGCAGGAATGAATTGTCACAGCACGAAACACACCACCCGACAGAGCATCTATTATACAGAAGAAAAGAGCCACATGAACCTTCCTTCACACTGGAGTTTCAACTCAGTGCTGTCCAGGGGGCTTAGAGAAGACCATGTGAGGTGGTCAGGTCACTGATCACCCCAGTTTTCTGGGACGGCAGCTCAGGCTCCAATTGTCACATAGCGTGTGGCAAAGGTCAGGTCTGCAAATCTGGCCAGAGAGCTAAAAGCTTGTGTATACTGATTGAGCTTTGTTGTTTTGAGCGTATGTTTTATATACTTACATGTTTAAAATATATCCGGGCAACGTATGGAATGGTAACCCTATTTTTCCACTGTTTTCCCTTTTTAAATTTAAAGTGTGCCGTCTTAAGAAAGTAGAAAATCCAGTGGCAGAATAAGGCCCTCCTATTCGCAAATCTGATGTAGACCGAACGGAGCCTTCTGGGGCACGGGCCCACCGGAACGCCTCTCCACCTCGCACAGGTCCCTGGGGGATGCCGGCGCCACCTGGGCGCGATGCTTCCATCAAGGGCTCATTTCTGTTCCATTCCCTCTGCCGCCACCGGATGGCGCTAGTCCTGAGACCTGTCATGCTAAATCGAGGTCAATACTCTGGAACAGACAGAACCTGTGTTCTCCATTTACAACTTCCCAGTGCTTGACATTTTTAAACACATCTATAGTACTTTTAGGTCATTTGTTTTTCTCTTTGAGTATTCCTCATTTCAGATTGTTGACAGACACACCATCTTAATGCCCCTCCATTTCTCTCTTTACGGAGGCATCCATTTGAACTCGGGAGGTCCGTGTGGCCCAACACTGCCCCTTAAGGTGAAGCCAGCAGCCACGTGGCTGGCATGCTCTGAGCTCGCACCACCTGAACCCCATGGGTCGTTTTCCCATGAGCAACAGTGACCTCAGCTGTGTGCTGGCTTCTGTGCCCCTCGGTGCAGGACTTTGCATCTATTACCAGCTTCCTCATTGTGGGTGTAGCCGTGTTTCCGCCCATTGAGGACATTTCTAATCCTGATTGTAGCCCCTACTTCTAGCGGAGGGTGTGTTGTTATCCCCTTCACAGATGGACGACCTGGAGCTTAGGGCACGAGGGGTGCTGAGGGGCAGGGCACTTGCCCACCCCGGGAAGCCGCACAGTGGTGGCCTGGCTCCAGGGCGCCCGCTCCTGGCCACCAGACAACACTGCCTGCCTGCTCACTGCTGCTCCGGCTCTCTCGTTTGACACTGGGCGCAGGTTAGTTAACTTTAGTGCCGCTGTGATTCCTGAGGTCCTATCATAAGCAGGCTCCGTGTCAGATGTCTCTCATCAAAAGGCACACTTCCTAGCTACAGGGATCCGATAGCCCACAGGTTTAGCTGTGGCAACCGTCCCCAAACCTCATTGACTTAAAATACCCAAAGTTTATTTGTCACTCATGCTGCGTGTCCACTGAAGGTCACCCAGGGGGATCTGCTCTCCGTGGTCACTCAAGGACCCAGGATGACAAGGCAGTTGCCACCTTGAACACTGAAGGTCTCCAAGGAGAGGGGAATGGGGAGACATGGGGGGTGGGCTCATTCCAGCAGTTAAGTGCTCATCCCAGAAGGGACACAAATCACTTCCGTTCCCTACGCATTGCCCATGGCAAGTCCAGGGTCCTACCCGCCCGAAAGGGACCTGGCAGTGTCATCCCACTGTGATGACACCACATGGAGACTAAGGCAAGACTACGCCTCATGGGGCACGAGCTGGGTAACACAGACAAACTGGAAACTACTGTCCTTTTGTGGGATCAGGAAAGGCTTTGTGGAGGAGGACGACGGGCTTTGAGAGAGGAGTGAGACCGCAGAGGGCAGACGGAGGCGCGGGTGGGATGAGAGCCTGGGCGGAGAGAAGAGTCAGGTTGGAGGCCTACAGTTTCGGGGGTGGGGGGGGCGCCGAGGGAATGAGAACACACCCTGGAGCACAGAGTTCGGAGGGGGCTGCACGAGGGGGATAAGGGGGAAGGCTAGGCCGTGGCCACATGGGGAATTTTCTGCCAGTTTTGTGGCCTGTGGGAAGCCCTGGAGGGGCGGCTGTGACATGATCAAAGCTGGGCTTCAGGAAGTTTCTTCCGAGGACAGCGCAGAGGGGAGTTTGGAGTTATGGCTCTGGGGGCGGTACCTTAGGTGAGAGAAGGGGAGGAGCCGGGATGAGCCACGTGGGCGGGAAGCCGGGAAGGGTTTGAGATAGATGTGGAAGGGAAACTCCAGAACCACAAAGTCAGACGTGCCATCAGCCTGGACAGTCAAATGTAATCAGAAGGAGTGGGCGAAGGAAAGAAGCTGCCTTTACCTCAAGCCTGCATGAGGTTCTCAGGTGATGTCTATCTATGTTCCAAGAACCCACGAGTGATCTCTAAAGTGGGGACAAGGCAAGTCTTGCTTTTGCAGAAGGCAGTTTGCCCCTGGTCCCCTCGACATCCTACTGGGCAAGGGCTTGCTGGTAGCCCTATAAATCATTTCTTCTCCGGGGGAACATTGAGTTCATTCACTGTTTATTTACTAAGCGTGATCATCTCCGACAGTGGCACTGACCGTGGGAAATTCTTTTACCAAATTTATTTGCTTAGTATAGGGTCCTGAAGCTGGTGTGAAAAATATGTTTCCTATTTTCCTTGGACTTTGAAGCATACCTATTCCATAAAAAAACATTTTTAGAGACATCCAGGAGTAACAGTGTGTCCATGAGTTTATTCTGTATGCGTGAGCAGGAATCAATTCAGAAAACCTGCCGCAGGTCCTAGGGGGTTTTGACGAGTCAACACTGTGTTACATACACACCGATCACTGTTCTGAAGATCTCCGAGGTCGAGTTAACCCTCCTTAGCGGAAATAAAATCAAAATCCATGGAGGCGAAGGTGATTTTGCTTCAATCCAGACTTTCACACATCAGAGGAGCTCAGTGAAAACCAGAGTCTAATCTTCCTTACGCAGCAGGTGCTTCTATGAAGGCTGAGGCCCTGCCTCTCGGTAAATGTAAAGCTTTTGTTTTGTAATGAATCCAATGCATCAGTAAACATACTTTAATGTTTTTGTGCCGTTGTCTTATCATTGGATCGGAAATTAGACAGTTTAGTAAACAGAAAAATGCAAAGCCTGGATTATGTCAGCTTTTTCTTGGGGTGTTTGGCACATCATGCACAAGCAGGTAGATTCCATATCCCAGGACCAGGCTCTTGGAACTTGAGTCGCAGGTACCGCACGAGGCCTCAGCACTTAGAGTGCAGTCCACGGAGCAGCAGCCTCAGCAGGACCTGGCTGCTTGTTAGAGATGCAGAACCTCAGGCCCCACCTCAGACCTACTGCCTCGGAGTCTGCATTTTAGCAAGCTGGCCAGGGGAGTTTTCTGTGCCCTTGATTCTGAGGAGCACGGACATGAAGGAGCCAACCACAGGGAGCAGACCCATGACCTTGACTCCAACTCTCACCCAACGGTCCTTGAATTTCGGTTCCACTGATTACACATAAGGAACCACACGTGTCTTTCATTTGCTTTCGGTGGGAAACGCCACGTTGCCTAGAGGAACCTGCTCTCTGGGTCTTCGCTGGATGATGGAGGCAGGTGCCACCGCCCTAGGTTTCCAAAAACAATTTGAAACATTTACAGGGATCCAGAATGGATCCAGAGTGGATACAGGTGTTTTCTCCACAGAATCTTCTTTTCTATTCTGGAAACCCCGTGGCCTGGGATAACATGGTGAGGAGGGGTCACATCACCCCCACCCCCTAACCCCACAGTGATGGGCGATACTCCAGGACTCTCTGCCCGTCTCATTAGACAGCCTCCTTCCATTAGAGACCCTCGGGCCTGCCCCCCACAGGAACTGGGCTAGACTAAGGGGTGGGGGCTTGGGCGGGGTGGGGTCAGTGAGGACAGCCCTGGGATAACTGGTACCCACAACCGCCCGGCTGTGCCACCGTCCGCAGCCCTGCTGAAAGTCATGGAAACATTAACTGGCGGTAATTTTGACATGTCAGATATTTAATAAGGAACAAATTAGCACTTGGGTCTTTTTTTTTTTCCTCGAGACAATCCAATTCCTATGCCAGGCCCCAACTCCTACATTTCAAAATGCATTTTTGAAGGTTAATTAGAGAAGCGGCAGAAACAGTGTTTTCCAAGAGGGATGTTTCTGGTTCCTTCCAGGTCCACGGATGGCAGCAAAAATAACTCTCAGACACTGTAAATTGAGTGTGCGAAGCTGTGAGAACAAACCTATCTCATTAGTCACCGTGTCAATTACGGTATCTAAGGAACAATTTCGTGGCAATAGCATACTCATTCGATGTTGCCAAAGCTACCTGGACCCACTGTTAGGATGGTACTTGTTCTTAATGCTCCGAGTACCTCTTTAACCAAATGGCACTCCATAAAAATTTAGTGTGCTCCCACTGTAATTAAATGGCCCTAGTCAGTTTTGCATTTATGATATAAACTATAATGGCTGTAAAATCCCGCAATTAACTTTCCTTGCACCAACATTTCATACTTGAGAAATTCTCATTACAAATTTCATTACGGATTCACTTATCTGTAATTTGTCCTATGTAACCTAAAGAATATTAACAAATTTAGAGTCACTTTTGCTCTATTAAAAGCTAAATGCAAAAGTCTTTCACCTAGCAAGTCAGTCTTGATATTTCCAAGGGCTGCAGTGGTTCAAGTGCGGTGGGGAAGGTGGGAAGGAGAAGAGATAGTTTAATTGGAAATAGAGGAGTGACTGTGGAGGCAGACAAGTGGGTGCCATTGAGCTCCCCCCACCACTCCCCTGCTCAGTGAGAGCCCCAGTGCATTTGACCGGGTTGCTGGGCACAGGGAACCAGGCACACGGACAAACAACAGGGAAAGTGAACCGAGGACGGGAGGTTTGTATCCAGGAGCCTGGAGCCTTTTCTCCACTTCTGCTTTGGTTTCCTTTCTCTCTTAGGGGTCGGGTCGGCTGGAGGGACCGCCACAGGGTTATAACGGGCTCTTCTGCTGGCTTTGTTTGGTAGAATGCCCATCCAAGAAACCATGCTGCTGCCAAACGCAAGGTGGAGAAAGAGTTTAACGGGAGATGGAAAGAAGGTCCTCATCTCAGTGGCACTTGCACTCAGTTTTCCATCTCTGGAGGCACTGATGGGCTTGGGATGACATTTGGAGAAACTTTCTGTCTCCTCCGACCCCTACAACCCCCCTCCCACTTTTTAAGGCAGAAGCAAATGTACGTCTATGTTAAAGTGACGTGAAAGTCTACGGACCCTGTGTCCGGAGACCTGGCTCCTGGTCCTCGTCCTGCCAGGACCTTGCTGGGGAACCATGGTGACCTTCCTAACCTTCCTTTTCCTGGCTCTGGGAAAGGGAGGGGTCTCACTGGAATGACCTCCCAGCGTCCCTCTGTCCCTCCAAGGACTGCTCATTTCCTGGTACATAAGACTGGGAGCTCCTGTTGTTCCCCCAGTGGGCGATACGGGTGCCAATGGCCCTGCTAGCGCGGGGTGTCCCTAACGATGAGCTCCCCAGGGGCAGCCTGAGTAAATATTTCCCCCCAGCAGCGTCCTGTCTCAGCATTCCGCCGCCTTCCATAACTGCCTTCATTTTATTCTAATTTGTAATTAACTTTTACAAAATTAAATTGGAGATAGCAAATTACTGTCCTGACATAAATAATCCTGCTGCTGGATGTGGCAGTGTTAACACAATCAACAATACGATTCATAAATGAAAGAAATGTTGTCCTACTTATGACTTCTGTGCGCTCCATCTTTTATGGAATATTACAGTGTAAATTGAAATTTTATATGATTTAATAAACCTCAAAAAGATATTATGGCCCAGTAACCACATAACTGTAACAAATCGCCCCCCTCCCTTATTACAGAGCTTTCTCCTCGCCCAGGCCTCTGCCTCATTATCGAGGTGGCGTCTTTGACAACCCAGAGCCCATTAAAAGCACCCTGAAAAGGGGGTGCCCCACACGGTGGACCTTCAAGGTCTGTCCCTGGCTGGAATCCTTGAGGATGGGGCTACGAAATGAGAGAATGTTTCCCTTCATTTTTCATCCTAGGCATCAAGCAACAAGCATGTTATCTGGCGCCATAAGCCAGCCCCGCCACGCCTCCGTGTGACCTGAGCCAAGGTCCTCATCGCTGCAAAGACACTGAAGTCAAATCATCAAAACAGCAGTGGTGGCAGCGGTTTGTTATCCCTCCGAATCTTTAGCTGGTGTGATGGGGTGACTAGTTTAGATTTAAAGTTTCTTTGTTTTCAGAGCACCAGAGCTCCCATTTGTCAATGACTGCCATTTTCCAAAGGTTTCTGGCTCACCCAGGAATTCACTAGAGCAGTAGCGGTAAAACTCCCCCCCAATTTCATTCTGCTCTCTCACACCGTGCCCTCACCTCCCTCACGCCCCTGTTTGCTTGTGTGGCCGGGTCTCGGGGATGCCAGCGCTCTCTCCCTTCAGGCCGTGGTGTCCTCGGAGCCTGGTGTGATTTCTGCAGCTTCCGGCGATGTGCAGGGACACACTTGCTCCAGAGGATCTAATGACTGGTTTTACTGCTGCCTGCCATCAATATTTATCTGTATTAACTGAAGAGAGGCATTACTCCAAATGGCGCTTCACACCTCTGAGCGTTATACAGTCATTGCAAAGTCATGAGTTGTACCCAACTCCACGGGCAAACGCAGAGATGCAGTGGGAATGGAAATAACCCAACTCAAAGTTTTTAAACTTGAATTGTCTGCAGCAACCTGGAAAAACCAAAGCCCACGTTATTCCGGTTGCTGCAGGTAAGAATGACTGGATAGAAAGCCATGGAAGCCATCTTTGCTCAGCTTGGGTTTCCCTTGAGTTAACAGGAGCACCATAAGCACATAACGGGGAAGAAACACTCAGACGAGGCGATGCAGCAGGACAGGTGAGCAATGTGCCTCTGCCTGCCTTCGTCAGCTGGCGAAGAAGCTGAACTGTCCTTTCTGTATTTACCCAGAGAAAGGTGGTCACTTTTCTCACTCTTTCTCTCCTGCAAGAGAGTCCATGCAAACGTTTCCCAGTTTGCATCTCCTCCAAGCACTTTTCAAAAGCACTCGCTTGCTCTCACTGCTGGCCTCCCCTGTAATGTGGAAGCTCCTTGAAGAGCAGAGACAAGCCAGGCCAACTCGCCCTTCTAGCTACAGCACAGAGCACGGGGCATGGCGTGGGGCGGGGCCACTTTCTGTTTGTAGAGCGAATTATCCTTCCTAGGGGATCATGACCTTGAAGGACAGTGAGTATTTCTAGTAGCTGTGCAGACCTCTTTATTTTAAGCCAACGGCTTTCAAAGGATCATTTAGACATCTCACGCTTGTGTTTTTCTCAAAGACGAGACTTCCAAGCGGGAAAGGATGTGAGAGATCAGTTGGGTCCTTCTGACAGAGGAGAGAACTTGCTCCCAGAGGGATAAAGAGACTCGTCCAAGGTCGTTTGGCACCACAAAGGCAGAAGTAGTTCCAGAACCCGGGCTCCCAGCAGCCTGCTGGTTCCGGCTGTGTCAGACACTGTCCTCTGTCTCCAAAGATAAGGTCTCCAGCCAGTGGCTTCTAGAACGGCTTGACTTTCACATTCTGGACAGAAAACCTACTGCCTATAATTCTCCCATCTTTAGTAATTATGTTTATGGGACATCTGGGCATGAGAATTAGTCCTCAATTCATAATAGATAAGGTTTACATTTTTAATAACAGAATTAGAACTTCAGAGAACTTTATAATGGCACTATTAGCCCGCCACACTTAGGTTTTATATTCTTCCAAGATTAGTCACCCAGTGACTTTACACACTTTGAAGGAAACACAAGACTTGGAAAGAGAACTCATGAACAGGGCAAATGCCCCGTGGGAGTCTGATGCCCAGACCCCCTGAAGTAAGGAGCACCTGACCTTGCTGGATGGATTCGGTGAAACAGGACGGACATATTGCACATTTTCTTTAAAAGACATAAAGTGGAACTAATTGATTCTCATTTTCAGGAGCACTCCTTGCGTTAACCAGCGGTGCTCTGGAGAACGAAGAGCAAGTCTGAGAAAAATCACTGAAGACGCTGAAAACCAGAAGGCAAGACCTTGTGTGTATCAACCCACGTGCAGACACGACTTCCAGCAGGACTTATAAAGTGATCTGTGTCCCTAAGTACATCGACAGGGGTAGATTCCAAAGGGGTCAAGTGGGGAAACGCTATTCAGAAGACACTGGTGCAGCCGGCTGTTTACGGAAAACACGGGAAGACGCAGGTCTAATTTGGTGCCTTCCCAGGCCAGTTAGTACTCACAGCGAGTGCAATTGTCCACTGAAATAAGGTATCTTTTCTCTACATGCCATCTGCCTATCAATAGCCCTGAATGACATTAATAGCAAAGGTAAAGAAAAGCATGGCTCCTCACACGGGGCAGCATCGTTGCAAAGGGGGAGATGTGTAAAGCTCCCTTTCAACACCGAATCAATATCCCATTTTCCTAGTGATTAATCCAAATGAGCATCCAGCTCTTAACGTTTTGACAGGTGTATTATCTCGATGTTTTATTCACTCTCGCCACTTCCAAAGCAGGATCATTTTCATGTCAGTTGATTATCTTATTGATATTCTCTGGATTAGGTCAGTGAAACGGGCACAAATGAAAAATCAGCTTCAGGGATCTCGAAATCAGGATACAGAAATATGTTCTTCCTTCTTTCGGGCTAACAAGTAGTGACAGGTATTCACAGCATCAGACTGTCAACACGGAGGCTTCTGTCGTCTGCATCATAATCCGTTTCTTAGTAACACTTGGTCTGAGCGGCAGTAATAGAATTAATTATACTTCATTTTGCTGCCTTTAACAGTATTGACCAAATTTAAGAACAAATGAGAAGTGCTTATCAAGCTTGAAGAAAATAATCCATCAGTGGCACAATTTAAATTCTCTGCAGTTCTCTTATTAATCAAAGTAACACTTACTATCCTATCTCCACTTCCCATTAACAGTCATTAAGCCCTGCTGCTGATTGAAGCAATTTCTTTAGGGACCTCAACCTCATTTTTAAGAGACGCTTCTTTAGTGGAAAACAATATCATATAAGCACGGTGACTTAAAAGAGAGGAAGAGGTTCTTCAATCATGCTCTGACCTTGATAGTCTTCAATGCTGTAAGTTCAGAAAAGTACACACTGTAAAGTTGGAAACCCCGAGAGTGGATGAGCTGCCCTGGCCTCCGCGCCTGGAGGAGGCATGAGTCCAGCAAGCAAGGCCTAGCATTGGGTCAAACGCCTTACCAGTCCGTCTCAACCACGGTGGCCCTTGCATTCCTTCAAGTGCAAGGTCAGCTGCATCCCAGAACCAGGGACTACTCCAAGAAGGGTTTACCAGGAATATCTCCGTCCCGACTTTGGCTCTGAGGAGGCGCTCGGTGGAGAGGGGAGAGAAGGAGTGCTGGCGTCAGAAGACTTGGGTTTGAGGCAACACTCCGCACTTGTAACCTATGACCTTGAGAAACCGGCTTAGTCTTTCTCGCATCCTTTTCCTCTGAAATGGAAATAATAGTATCCTCTGCTAGGCGCACTTCTCCCCATTGTTGTGGAAAGCACAGGAGGAAATGTACATGAAAGTCCTCTGAAACTGCTGAACAGTGCAAATGTCAACTACTGAAGCCCTAGAAGTCACAGTCAGTATTTCATCCAACTCCATCCCCACCTCCTTGCCCCATGTGGATACAAAGCGGGTGCCCAACAAGCACCAAATTAATGTTAAAGAAGCCCTATTTCTAAAAAGGAGAATAAGGTGACCCACATGATTAAAACAGAATAGTCTTTTCAAAAACACCTGAAATGTAGTTCTGGCCAAGATGGAGGCATAGGTAGAAACCCTTCACTTCCTCACACAACCAAAAGGAGGACAACCACCAGTCTAAAATCAATACACAACCAGAAATGCCAGAAAATCAAACTACATGGAACTCCGACAACCACGGAATTAAAGAAATAGTCAACCAGAACAGCCAGACGGATAAGGCGGCAGATGGAGAGGACCCGCAGCAAGGCAGCTGCTGTGCAGGCGGGGCTGCAGGCTGTGCAGGCGGGGCTTACTGCTCGGGAAACTGAGACCCAGAGCTGACTGTGGACTATGGTGGTTGCCAAGGCGGGAGAAACTCCCAGTGTCACATGAGAGAATCCATTGGAAAGTTCACTACAGCCAAGCAGGCGAGCCACAGAGTTCCCTCTCTGGCCCCTCCCCGACCAGGCAGTGCACAGCAGGGAGGGTTGCCCTGCCCAGGTGCTCACCTAAGGCCCCTCCCCCTCACAACTTACCAGGTGTGCTGAGACCAAGAAATAGGCCCAAATGAAAGAACAGAGCAGAACTTCGGAAAGTGAGCTAAGTGATAAGGAGATAGCCAACCTATCTGATGGGGAACTTAAAGCCCTGGTAATCAAAATGCTCACAAAACTGATTCAGCTTGGTCAAAAAATGAAAGAACAAATGAAATAAGGCCAGAGTGAAATAAAGCAAAATACGCAGGGAACCAACAGTTGCAGGAAGGAAGCCAGGACTCAAAGCAACGATTTGTAACAAAAGGAAGAAGTAAATATCCAACAGGAACAGAATGAAGAAACAAGAATTCCAAAAAATTAAGAGAGACTTAGGAACCTCTGGGACAACTTTAAATGTTCCAATACCCGATTTATAGGGGTGCCAGAAGGAGAAGAACAGCAGCAAGAAATTGAAAACTTATTTCAACAAATAATGAAGGAAAACTTCCCCAATCTGGTGAAGGAAATACTTTCAGGAAGTCCAAGAAGCCCAGAGAGTCCCAAAAAAGTTGAACCAAAAGAGGGACACACCAAGGCACATCATTATTAAGTTACCCAAGATTAAAGACAAAGAGAATCTTAAAAGCAGCGAGAGGAAAGGAGAGAGTTATCTACAAAGGAGTGCCCATAAGGCTATCAGCTGATTTCTCAAAAGAAACCTTTCAGGCAAGAAAGGGCTGGGAAGAAGTATTCAAAGTCATGAAAGGCAAGAACTTACATCTAAGATGACTCTATCCAGCAAAGCTACCATTTAGAATCAAAGGGCAGATAAAGTGCTTCCCAGATAAGGTCAAGTTAAAGGAGCTCACCATCACCAAGCCCTTATTATATGAAATGTTTAAGGGATTTATCTAAGAAATTAAAGAAGATAAAAAATATGAACAGTAAAATGACACCAAACTCACAACTATAAACAAGTGAACCTAAAAGAAAAACAATGAAAACAAAAACTAAGCAAACAACTAGAACAGGAACAGAAATGGACATCACACGGAGGGATTTCAGTGGGGAGGGGGAAGGGAGGAATGGGGGAAGTACAGGGAAGAAGAATTGTAATTGGTAGGCATAAAATACACAGGGTGGGGTCAAAAATGGTATAGGAAACAGAGAACTCAAAGAATTTATATGTACAACCCATGACATGAAGTAAGGCAGGGGATGCGGGTGGGAAGGGGGTGCAGGGCATAGGGGAGTAAAGGGGGAAAATTGGGAAAGCTGTAATAGCATAATCAATAAAATATACTTAAAAAACACCCCTGTAGTGTATGTGGAGTAGAAGGGGCATGAGCACGTCTTTGGGGCATGGAGAAGAAACAATGCATTCCTAACATCAAGGGAACTGGGCCCCAGTGTCTCCGGGGCTAAAGGGCTCTGTGATTCGGGGAATGGTGACCTTCTGGAGGAAAGCCCAGAACGCGTTGGTGGTTGGTGAGGTAAAGCAGTGCCACCTGCCCATTTGGTCATGCCAGGAAAGTCAGTTGAGTCGGGACAGTGTCCACTCTGGTGCCCTCTGTGCTCTGTCCCTGGGGATTTAACGTCAGGGTCACTGACGGCAGCTCTAGCAGGCGAGTCACCAAGCTGAAGGCAAAGCAATCATCTATCAGGAAGGGGGTGTGGACTTGGGATTAGGCTCTGGAACTGTATCGCTTCTGCATCATCCGTGTATCGGGTCAAGGCACCCAGTATTCTGGAGTCTCACCAGTCCCCCTTGGAGACCAGCACTTCCTCTGGTTATTAATCGCCATTCACCACAATCCCAATATTTACAGAAGCCTAATACAACACGGCACTGGTTATAGAATTTCAAGGTGGTAAAACAGTGCTCATCCAGCTCCGTCTTAGTGATGAGGCAAACAGGCTCAGAGAGGGCCAGTGCCTGGCCTGAGGTCACCCAGCTGGGCACAGTTGGCCATCTTTGGCTCACCAAGAAGTGACCTCGCTCCTTGGAGCAGGCGTCTGAGATTCATTGGGAAGCTTTTCTCTTTCCCTCGGAGGAGGCCATATACCCAGGGAGGCCACCTGAAGAGCCCTCTCAGGATGGACTTCTGCATGCCTGTCCCCTTCTTATTTCTGTGCTTTATACACAGAACCCCTTGCTTTGGGTCTGGCTCAAAGATAAGGGCGTCGGAGATTGGACAGGTGAGACAGATCCATTCTTTTCCTTTGATGCTCAGAGTCCCGGAGGAGATAAATCGAGACCTGGACCTGAATCTGCCTGGCCAGCATAGACATGAAGATGCCTTTCAATAGGCTATTGGACCTGATGCATAAAGACAATCATATAATCAATGAAGAGATGGAACTCCCCCAGATTCTGATGACCACTGATGTTTGCAGCTGCAGGCCGGGCCCCGCTCCTGGATGGTCCCAGAGGCCACAGAGCACGGAGTTCAGCGGCCAGGGAATCTCCCTCCCTCGAAGAGTTAAAGAGCAGCACCCACCACTTCATTTCGAAGAACATTAAGTGTATGACTCTCATCCAAGAAATGAAACACAGAGCTGAATTTTTGGATCAATGGAATGCCTACTCCTGCTAAAGCACTTAAAAAGGAAAACATCTACAAAATGTGCCATTAGGCTGACAAATTTATAGCACGATGAAAAGTGTGCCGGCAGTTTCAAAGCTGAAGCGGGCGCGCGCTGGGTTTCAAGAGCGGGAATGGATTGGAAGTCGGCGATACTTCATCGGCGGGAACAAGTCTAGCAATCACATCTCTTCCCAATATTTCCCGCGTTTGCTTTTCACCGGGCATATGTTTGCCATGACAGAACGTGGACATCAACTTAAAAAACAAGTTGTAAAATGAGTGATATGAAATGGACTTTCTCAGCGGGAAGACATGGAAATATATTCTCGTCTCGATGTGTGGGGCTGTACAGACATAAATGCCATTAGCATTCATGGTAATTATGTGCGTAAATCCCCGTGCTCGGGACGAGAATATGCCCCTTAGTTTGCAAATACAATGACGGGCTCATTTTTGAAACTAGACATAGCTGAGACTTTTTCTTCCTGGAACTGGGAGAGATCGACAGAGCGGCTCAGAGCATAAAATCGCAGCGCCCACTTCCACCAAACATGCAGGACAAGCACTTTGGAACTCCTTTACCTCGGAAAAGATGAAGAGGTAGGAAAAAAATCTCAGGCTGCACTCTGAGTATTCCGGCCATTCGTGCTTTATCATTCACAGTTTCCTGTCACCTGCTAGGGCGGTTACACTACGGGGGCCACGCGCTCTCATAATGAACTCAGTTTGTTATGGTCTGATGGCTAGTGAGAATCATATTTTTCCATTAGCCCGGGACGGGCTGTTTAGCCACAGTGAAATTTTGCAGCAAGTAAGCAAATGTAGCATCCTGTTCGCCAAAGCCAGTATGTTCTAATCTCATTAAAACAGGCAAGCCAATGACAGTACCAGAAAAAAGGTTCAAGTCTTTTCTCTTTAATTCTTAAATTAATAAGGCAGTTTGTGTTTGATTAGGCCTCACCTTACACCACAGGAAAACAAAAACCAAGCCGTCTTTGCCCAAAAGTCAGATGACATTACCACGGAGGGCCGCCTGCTTTGTAACTTGACAAACACTTCATCAGGGTACGAGGGGGCAAAGAGACACATGTAATTAAAATACACTAAAAAAACAAGCCATTGTGGCTTTCAATTACAATGGAACCAAGACGCAACCATATTATTTCTCCAAACTATTTTCACTTAGCACAGTTGGGATGGAATTATTGCCGTGACCTTTTAAAAATGTGAAGAGTGAATCGATACCCTTTCAGCAGCAAGATTGCAGGAGCAGAATTGGCCGTGCTGTAATGGTGTGTATTTCTGCATCAGGAGGCAGTTGAAACCTAATTATCGTCAATCACATACAAGGTACCTCCACATTCTGATGAGCCCGGGCAGGCAGCGGCATGCACAGGAGGGTCCTTGCAAGTGGGTCTTCGAGAAAGGGGAGCACGTGTGGTGAAGGGGCCGGGAGACCTGGGAATCCCTGGGCTGGTGGAGTGAAGTTTACAGGTGACTTATAGGGACTGTCACTCATTTGCAATAACTAACACTGGCCTGTCAAAAACAGCCACCTGTAAATGATGTATGAGTGGCTGGCAGCCTGCCATCCCCCAATAGACCTTGCAGCCAAGAATCACATTTTATTGTCGAGGTCATCCGAATGCTTACTTGGAAACATGCCATGTATTATTAAAAAAATAACAAACAGCCAATCAGCAACGTTTCTTAAGGTTCAAGGGCAAAACAGGCAACCTGCTTTTAGAAAATAGGAAACAAGCATCCAAGATACATTAGCAGGTGCTTTGTAATTGCTTCTCTCCCGATGGAAAGAAGCAACACTACGGGGAGGCCCGAGGTCGGTGTTGCCATGTCAGATGGAAAGATTACATATGGATGGATATTCACTTTTCCCAAGCGGTTTCATCCATGATGGCAGAAAAACAAACAAACGAACAAACTTCTCTTCATCAACAACAATGGTCCCAACTGCTAGACCATGTGCTGGTGATAAGTGTCAGGCCGTGAAAGCCACAGAACCCAGTTGGCAAGGCAAGGAAATCAAGGTCTCAGGTTTGATTTTTTCCATTCAACTCCATCTTTTTAGAAGTTGCCTGAAAACGCTGCAATGATTCTATGCACCATGACCAATTGGAACTAATTGAACCAACTGTAATCCATCTATTGATATACAATCAGAAGGCCAAATTATGTTTTTAATTTTACTTGAGAAGCCTAAATGTTGAAATGAAGTTTCAACATCATTTCAACACAAGGAACACAGCGTTATCTAATGTCATGGGTATGAAGTCATGAAGAAAAAAATGTTTGGACGATACCTTGCCACTTTTCTTTAAAGCCTAACGATCTCTTCTGTCACTATAAAATTTCAAATATTGGCCCACTGAGCCTGGAGCTGAAAAGCGCTGATCATCAGCTTGCGCAGCCGGGCTCTGCTCCCCGCGCAGGGATGAAGAGCTCTGCATATTCATGAGCATTCTATAGTAGTTGGACCATCTTTTGTTTGATGTCCTTAATGTTCCTAGAATAAAAACATTAAAAATACACTTAAAAAAAAACCCCAAGAATACTCATTACACACAAGCAATAGTTTTTCATTTAGAAAAAGAGTCTAATTGAAATTACATTTGTTATGCGGAGTCTACCAATAATTATCGTGGCTTTAAATAGGCAAGCACGTGGATTCTTTTTGAATTGACGACTCTTTCCTGAAGTGGCTACTACTGGCTGAGTTCAGGGATCCAGGGACTGGGCTGTGACAGCGGGTGCTCCCCAGTGTACCGGACAGCCTTCCAGAGCTGCTAGAACACGCGTGGATTTAGCAACTGGGGGGTCCCAGACATCCTGCCCAAGCAGTCAGTGCTCGTCCCAACCACCCCACGTTGTCATACCTGGAGCTCCCAGGCCAGGCAAACCCCATCCCCACAAAGCAGTGACACACTGTCATTTTAGCCTCTGGCCTCCTAACATCATCATCGACATTGAGAGAACCCAGGGACATATGGTGAAACAAACAAACAAAAAAATTGTAGCCCTGCCCTCGCTGTTAAGTCAGGGAGTTTGAAGAGTAGACCACAGTTGCTTGAAGCAGTGCCTGCTGGGTAAGGAGGGGCTCTTCCAGGGTTCCATAACTCACTTGGTCTCAAAAACGGCATTCAGGAGCCTCTCTCTTAAATAGCTCGTGGCCAAAGACAATTTTAACACCTCTCCTGTATGATATATCACGTTATTGCAATTTATGTGACACCAGCATCCACTGTACAGTAACCACTCCGACCTCTTCACGAGAGGCTCCTTAACACGCCGATTCCTGACGTCCCACAAGTGCTGTAAAGTGATTGCTGTTGACCATTGTCTTGTTTTAATGTCCCCCAAATAATAATAAACTTTAATGCTTAAAAAATCCATTCTCATCCAGGAATATATTTTGC